>NW_002987204.1:262019-276623 GCF_000006295.1 Pediculus humanus corporis | reverse complement strand
TCCTCTTTTGTTTTCTTCGTTTATTTTTTCTATCCCATTTCAAAACAAAAATAAATAAATAAATATATATATTTTTATTTAATAATATGACTCTCTCTCTCTCTCTCACTCTCTCTCTCTCTCTCTCCCTCTCTCTTCCCCCCAACATTTTTTTGTTTTGTTTTTCTTTTTATTTAGTTTTTTTTTTTTTTTTGGAGAAAAAAAAAAGTAATTGGTCAAAATAAAAAAATTCAAAATAGTATACGAAAAGGATACTTTTGACTTTTTTTTTTAATTAAAAAGGAAAAAGGCGGGGGTGGGAGTGGGAGGGGAAAAAATTAAATTTAAAATTTTTCTAAGTAAAGTATAAATAGTTGTGAAAATTTATACTAGAGTAATAGTTTGAATCATAACTTGAAAAACTTTTTTTCTTTTTCTTTTCCAAACGAGTTTTTTTTTTTTTTTTTTTTTTAAAGAAAAACAAGTTAAAGTTAAAAGTTTGGGGGGGTTTGGGGCATGAATGAATTGAATACCTGATAAATTTATCAATAAAAAACTTTTTCTTTTTCTTTTACATCGAGAGGACACGGAGGAAAAACCTAAAAGCTTAAAATTTTATACAGGTTTTTTTATCCACTTAATATAAAATTTTTTTTTTTTTAATGTTTTTTTTTTAAACTAAATTTAATTCGAAATGAAATTTGACTGTTTATCAATATTAAATTTTAAAAAAAGGAGTGAAAACCTTTTTTTTTTTTTTTGGTAGGTTTAAATATGGATTAAGATTAATTATATTGAACTATTGTTGTTGTTGTTGTTTTATTTTTAAACGACAAAAGAATCATTTACATAGTTTTTAAATGCTTTTTTTTGGGGGGGGGGGGGGGGAAACAATACAGAAAATTTACATACCGTGAAATTAATGAATGTCCTTTTTTATCTCCCATAAGAATTTTTTGAGGATTAAAAAAAAAATATAAACGTTTAACGTTGAGTTTTTTTTTCCGGTAAAAATTTTTTGTGACGTTTACACTCTAAAATTAATTCGTATTTAATGTATTTAAAAAAAAAATTACGTCGCGAAAATCGGTAGAGTAATAATAATAATAATAATAACAAAAAAAGCAACAAGTTAAGGAAAAAGGAAAAAAAGGAAAAGAAAAGTTCAAATACGAGAAATTGAAATTGAAATGAAATGAAAAAAAAAAAAAAAGTAAAAAAAATGTATTCAGGTATTTGCACGGTTAATAAAATGAGATAATACAAATAAAATTATTGTTATCATTATTATTATTATTATTATTATTATTATTATTAGCTACAAAACGAATTGCTACAAATCAAATTTTTAAACTGAACCCTTTTTTTTTTTTTTTTTTTTAATAAAAAAAAAAAGAGGAAAAAAATGAAAATAAAAAAGAAAATTCTAGAAAATTTCTTTTTTAAGAAAAAAAAAAAAGAATTTTATTCGAAAGAAATTTATCTCTTTCTTTCTCTTTTTTTTGCCTCTCTCTCTCTTTCTTTCTTTTTCTTAATTTTTTCTTTTTCAATAAAGATTTTTTTTTTTTTTTTTAATAAAATTTCATTAGAAAAATTTTAAAGAGGCGTGACCGAAAAAAAAAAAAAAAAAAAATTATTAACTTAAAATTTTATATATCTATTTAATTTTCGGTCATTTTGAACCGATTTATTATTATTATTATTATCATCATTATTATCATTATCATTATTTTAATCGTATGGAGTCGATATAAATTTTTCTTATTTTTCATTTCTTGCAATTTTTTTTTTTTTCGTTCGTTATAAATCGTTTTAAAAAAAAAAAAAAAAATTATGGGGGTTTAAAATTATTATGTGATATCAAAAGGGAGATAATAATAATAATAATAATAAGTAGGAGGGAAAAAAAAATTTTTTTTATTAACCCCCCTCCCTTCCCTCCTTCCCCTTCTAAAAAAAAAAAAAAAAACCGTCGGTAAAAAAAAAAATAAAAATTAAAGTTTTTCGGTAGTTTTTAAACGACCGGGGAGAAATTTTTTTTTTAAATTTGATTTGCTGTCGGGGAGACGTTTTTTTTTGGTTTAAATTGACAAACTAAAGAAGCAATAAAAGGACCAATAAAGAAACAGATAAAAAGAAAAAGGATAAACAGAAAGAGAGGAGTGGGAAAGAGATAGATAGATAGATAGATAGATAGATAGAGAGAGAGAGAGAGAGAGAGAGAGAGAGAGAGAGAGAGAGAGAGAGAGAGATAGAGAGAGAGAGACAGAGAGAGAGAGAGGACGAGGACGAGGACGACGACGGCTAAGGAGTACTTTTGTTCGAGAAAAAAAAGAAAAAAGTTAAGGATGGGTGGTATAAAGTAGCATAAACAACATCGTTTTCAAAAGAAATAAATAGTCTAATGGCATCGAACGTGTCGAACGTGTTAATTACCACAAGAGAGGAAAAAAGGAGAATCTTTATTTATTATACTGTTAGACTATAAAAATATAGCGGTTTAAACCTCGGCGAAACGACGACCATCTTGAATATTTAAACGTGTTATTCTTTTATTATTATTATTATTTTTTTTTTCACACAAAAAAATTATTATTGTTATTATTACTATTATTATTATTATTATTATCGCACCAACACCGTCGACATTTCAAGGAAGAAAATAAAAAGAATGAAGTAAGAATGAAGAAAAAAGAAAAGAAAAAAAGAAAAAATTTTAGGAAAGAAAAAGAAGAAAAAAAAAAAAGGGGGGTGAAAGGAAAAAGTTGAAAATGAGCTGAGGAAAAAGGAAAAAGGAAAAAAGGAAAAAAAACTGACCGTTGAAAATTTAATTTAAAAATAAATTTTTTCCTTTTTTTTTTTGCTCAAGTTTAAAAAGAAAATTTGTTTAAAAAAAAAAAAAAAAAGGTTTGATTTTATTTGAGTTTGGAAAATTTCTTTTAATTTTCTCTCGTCGATTTTTTTCTTTTTTTTTTTTTTTTTTACCTTTGAAATTTCGTCATTTCCGGTTAAAAAAGAAAAAAAGGAAAAAAGGAAAAAAAACCGAACCAATTTTCACATTTAGAAATAATTGAATTTTTATTTCCGTTTTTTCTAACCAACGTTTATTTCCTTTTTTAATTTTTGTTATATTTTTTTTCTTTCTCCCTCTTTCTCTTTCTCTCTCTTCGTTTTTTTTATTTTTATTTTCTTTATTATTATTATTATTATTCTCTTTTTCGCAATTTCTAAAAAAAAAAAAAAAAAATTTAATTTTCCCAAAATTTTTTTTTATAAACTTTTCTATCATTGTTTGTAATTTTCGTTTCCGGTTTTTTTTTTTTTTTTTTTTTTTTTTTTTTTACTTTCGGATGAAAGTATAATAAAACACTTTTTTTTTTTTTAATGAAGAGGATTTTTTTTTGGGGGGGGGGCAGGGGAAAAAGGGAGAGAGGAAATTTTTTTTTTTTATTAAAATCTCTTTCTCTCTCTCTCTCTGTACGTATTCAGGTCAAGTTACAAAAAAAATTTCCGTCCGTGAAAATTATGTCGGCCAGGTTTTTAATGTTATTATCATCATCATTATTATTATTATTATTTTTACAAACAAAAGTTTTGAAACGAACAAAACTCGAATTGTTTTAAAAAAATATTTCGCGGAAATTATACGAAATAATTTTAGTCGACCGTGAATCCAAGATATTAGAACAACCCATTCATTAATATAATGAAAATTAAATGTGAAAATTTGAAGAGAAATCCATGTTTTTTCGGATGCGGGGGTCGGGAGGGCAGGGGGCGGTACTTAGGGGAAGGTTTTGCGTCCTAAATGTGTGCATATATACCTCCCTCCCCCCACATTGCATTTCCTTAAATTTTTACTCTCCTCGGAATTTCTTTTCATATAAAATTTTAATGTTTAATGTTAGAAAAAAAAAAAAAAAAAATTCGGACTTTTCCCATCGTCATTTCTTTGTATACTCAACAAAAAAAAAAAAAAAGAAAGTTTTTCCTTATCTTAAATCCCGCCCCCCGCCCCCTTCCCCCCATAACTTTCTTTTCTCTTTCTCCATTTTCTTTTTTCCCTTTTTTCTTTTTTTTTGACTCTCTTCATTCAATCTTTTAACTTTGTTTAACTTTAAAGACAAAAAGGTAAGAATAAAAAAAAAAAAAAAGGGGTGGGAGAGGGAAGGGAATAGAAGAAGAGGGGAAGGGGAAAGGGGAGAGAATGGGGAGGGGAGGGGAGGGTAAAAATTCAAATAAAACTTTTTTTTTTGTTTTTGTTTTTGTTTTGGTCAAATCAATTTTTTTTTTTTTTTTTCGAAAAAAAAACTTTTCCTTTTTTTATTTTGACAAAAATTAAGTTTATGTTTGAGTACATCATCTCTCTCTCTCTCTCCCTCTGTCTCTCTCTCTCTCTCTCTCTCTCTCTGTCTCTCTCTCTCTCTCTGTCTCTCTCTTTCTGTCTCTCTCTTTCTGTCTCTCTCTTTCTGTCTCTCTCTCTCCTTTTAATTGACTCTATAAAACAAATGTATTTATACATTTTATACATATATACAATAAAATGTTTACTTTTACCTACTACGTTCATGGTTAGAAGGTTTAGTTCGTGGCATTAGAAAACTTTAAAACGTTTTACTCTTTTCTTTTTTTTTTTTTTTTTTTTTAATGATTTTAAAATCCAATCGACCTTTTTTTTTTATAACATAAGGAAAATTCAATTTGTTTTCCTTTTTTTTTATATATATATATATATAAAAAGTTGTAATCAGTATTATTTTTATATTAAACCGAAGAAAAAGAAGAAGAAAAAAGAAGAAAAAATATTACTTTTTTTTTTTTTTTTTTATTTCTTATTGTTTTTTTTTTAAAAAAGAAAAGGAAAATATATAGCATTTTGATGGGAAATTTAAATTTTTAATGCCGCCGCCGCCGCGTATTTTCTTTGGAATTTCTTCTGCTACGAGGAGGGGGAGGGGGGAGGGAAAAAAAAATATATAACCTATTATTAAAAATTTCTTATCCGAAGCTTAACGCTCAGTTTGGTTGATTTTATTTTTCATTAAATTCAACGATTGAATCTAAGCCAACAAAATCAACTGGAAAACTACGATATGTATTTTTTTCAATTCTTTTTTTTTTTTTTAAAAAAAAAAAAAAGAAAGTTATGTAAAGGAAAAATTATGTTGTGGGGGGGGGGGGGGAAGAGAAGAAAAGAAAGAAAGGAAGGAAAGAAACGGTTAGGAAATATAAAAATTGAAAAATTGGTAATAATAAAATGATTTCGTCAGGAAAATGTGACAAAGAAGAAAAAAAAAATTATTATTATTAAATCAAAACATTTTTCTTTTTCTTATTATTCTAATGATAAAAGATTGTACCTGATAATTAAAATTCTTTTTTTTTTAAAAAAAAAAGAAAGAAAATTTTAAATATAAAATGGAGGAGTATATTCGTCGTCGTCGTCGTCGTCGTTATCAATCCTCCAAAAAATGGAGTTTTTAATCAACGTTAATCGAGTCACGTTTAAAAATAAATAAAAGGATCTATCTTTCACAAGACAAAAATTTTAATAAAAAGTAAACGTTTTAAATAATTGTTTCTCTTTTCTGATTTATAATTGGGCGGGGAGGTGGGGGGAGGGGAAGGGGAAAAGAAATGATGGAAGAGGTTTTTACTGGAGGCTTTAAAAAAAAAAAAAGAAACTCACATCGCTTTACACCGGAAAATGAAAAAGAAAAAAATATAAGAGGAATGATAAGGAAAATGATTCGATGCCATCGGGAAAATATTAATTTTTCTTTTAAACGAGTCAAAAATATTTTAGTCGAATCAATTTTTTGTTCTGTAAAAATTATTCTGTCAAAATGATTTCAATTTTTTTTGACAAAAAAAAAAACAAAAAGATTGAAAAACAAGAAGAAGGAGAAGTGATAGAGAGGAAAAAATAACGAACGAAGATAGAATAAAATAAAATAAAAAAAAGAAAATGAAAAAGAAAGAAAGAAAAGAGTAAAAAATATAAGATCATTAATTTTGAGGGAAGTGAGCGAGAAAAGGAAGAGATCACGTTCTGGAGGTCAAAACTTGTACGTGTTAAACGAAAAAAACAGGGAAAATTAACTCCCCCAGAAAGAGAAAGAAAGGAAAAAAAAGGAGGAGAGGGAGGGAGTGAGGAAAAGGAAAAAATTGAGGAAATTACTAAGTTGGGTCTTATGCCAGTCCACCGCCTTTTAACTTAAAATTAATAAAGTTTTTTTTTTTTTTTTTTTTTCTTTTCATTGTTTACCCATCAAGACTTTTCTCACCCGTGTCCTTTCACCCTTCGCGCATCCAGAACATTTTTCTTTTTACCCCCCGGCTCCCCCTCTCCCTTCTCTCTTCCTCCTTCAAACTCCTGTTTTCCCAACACCATCACCACCACCACCACCACCTATTTTTTAACATCCTTCCTTTTCTTCACGTTTTCGACGTCGTTTTTTTTTTTTTTTGTCTCCCCTTTTAAATCCCGCCAAAATCTTTTGCTTAATTTTTCCTTTCCTCAGCAAATTTTAACTGTCATCGAAAGTGTATAAAAAAAAAAGAAAAGGCTTTGATCATTTTTTTGCCTCCTTCCATTTTTTCTTTTTTTTTTTTCACGTCTTAATTTTCCTGGAAAATTTTTAATAAAAATATAAAGAAAAAAGGAGGAGCAGAGGGAAGGGGAGGAATGGTTGCAGCATGAATTGTCGTTCAATAAAGATTTACCCGGTTTTTTTTTTTTTTAATGATGAGGAAATTGTCGGTAACGGAAAATAATGGAGGAAAAAAAGGAAAGAGAAAAGAATAAAAGGAAAATTTTTTAATATTTTTTTTTCATTTTCATTTTCATTGGCCCAATAGTTTTTTTTATTTAAAAAAAAAAAAAGGAAAAAATTTTAATTATGTAACGAAAAAAGAGGAAGGGGGGGGGGTATTAAAAAAATACGGGAGCGTACTGTGTGTATTGTAATATTTTCTCAGTTTGCCTTCATAGTAATAGTAGCAGGAAAAGCAACAGCAGCCGCGGCGGCAACAGCAATTCATTTTACCAAGTTTTCATCATTAATACTTTTTACCCCGGTCGTAAACCTTTTTTTTTTTTTTTTTTTTTGCGAATCCTTTTTTGATTTATGATATTAATACCAACCAATATCCGCATTTGCCTTCTTTTTTTTTTCCTTCCTCTTCTTCTTCTTATTCTCTTATATAATTTTTTTTCTCCCTTTCGGCCATGAAATCGTTTTATAATTTTCCGCGGATTTTCTAATCTCTTAAAATTTATATTGAAAACTTTTCTTTCTTTTTCTACCAAGATTGAAACTTTGAATTTTTTTTCTTTTTTAAACAAACAAAACGCGCCGTTTATTATTATTATTATTATCATTATTATTATTATTATTATTATTATTATTAAACGTTTATCGCCGTAATTACAATCCGGTGCTTTTATTCACGCTTTCAATTTCTCCGAAATTTTATTATTATTATTATTATTAATATTATATCGAAAGATTAATAATGAAAAATAATCTTATTAATATTAAATTTTCTTTTTAAAAAATAAAAAAAAAAACACATCGAATACGAATACATAGTAATAATAATAATAATAAATCTAAAATCGTTTACACGAGGAAAAAATTTCATTATTATTATTATTATTATTATTATTTTACTTTGAAGAGAGAGAGAGAGAGAAAAAGGAAGAGTAAAAGAGGCGGAAAAGTGAGTAACTCGAGTTTAAAAAAAAAAAAAAAAAAAAAAAAAAAAAGGAAAAAAGGAAAAAAAAAATGAAGAAAGAAAAAGAGAATGAGTGGATGAGTGAGTGAGTGAGTGAGTGAAAGAGAGAGACGGATAGATAGAAATAAAAATAAAGAAAGAAAGAAAGAAAGGAAAAAAAAAAGAAAAAGAGAAAACAGGGAAAATTGTAACAAAGTTTATGGGTATGAGTTAGACCTGAAAAACGAAATTAGTATTCGAGATCACGCTGAACCAAATTCAACTTAAGAAAATTATGTTTTGAAAATTTTGAATAAATAATTCATAACGTCGAGTTTAATAAACGTAATGAGGGGAGCAAACGGGTTGTGTTTTTCTTTTTTTATCTATCTCTTTCTCTCTCTCTCTCTCTCTCTGCGTTAGTAATAATAAAAAAGAAAAGGAAGGAGAAAAACAATGCAAAAAAAGGGAATAGTGTGGAAAATGTGAAAATTATATATGTATTTTAATTTTTTTTTTTTTTTTTTGCGTTAATACACATTGACCACCGCCTTGTCAAAGTGCGAAAACTTGGGTTACATAAAAAAAGAAAATGAAAGAAAATGAAAGAAAATGAAAGAAAATGAAAGAAAATTACAAATAATAATTTTTTAAAATAATTAAATTTTTTTTTTTACTTTTATTATAGTTATATATATATATATATTTTTTTAAAAAGGTTTCGGTGTTTCCAAAAAAAGAAAAAAAAAAGTAAAATTTATTCGTTTTCATAATGATGGGGGACAGAGGGAGGGGTAGGGGGAAGGGGACGGGAAAGGGAAAAATGGAGGCTGGAAAAAAAACAGGCAAGTTTGCAAAATCTTTGTTTAAAATCTAAATGCCTAATAGTCACCAGAATCCACGAGTTTTCTCCTCCTGGTGATAATATCTTCTTGGAACCATTTTTTTTTTTGTTTTCTTTTACGCCATAAATCTAAAGAAGGTTAGAAGGAAAGATAAAAGCGGCGTTATGGGTGGATAGATAGAGGTGTGGTTCTAAAAAAAAAAAAAAAAAAAAAAGAAAAAAAAAGAAAAGAGAATAGAAGAAAGAGAGAGAGAGAGAAAGAATGGGAATGGTTGTTTAAAAAAAAAAATTCTTTTCTTCGACATAAATTGTTTTTGGATTATGATATGGGGAATGAGGGTGGTAGGGGGTAGGGAGAAGGGTAGAGGGAGGAGGAGAGGGTAAAGAGAAAGAGAGAGAAAGAGAGCCATTAAAATCCTGACTTTTTTTTTTTTTGTCTTTTTCTTTTCATAAAATTTTCTTTTTTTTCGTTAAAATTTATTAAAGTGAGAATAAAATGTCCACCGCGTTGAAAATCGCGTATGTGTTATTTCGTGGAAGGAAAATTTTAAAAAAAAAAATTCAATCATTTTTCCAATTACGCCCCCCTTAAAAAAAAAAAAATTTTTTTTCTCCATGTTTGTTTTTTTTTTTTAAAACAAAATTTTTGTATTTGAAGGGCGTAAATTACATCGTGAATTAATTTTAAAAAAAAAAAAGTCAGAAAAGCGACGAAATAATTTAAGAGGGTTAAAAATAAAAAAAAAAAAGGGAAAAAGGAAAATTTCGGGGAAAAAGAAAAATCTTTCGGGAATGAAAAGTTGTAATCGATTTATATAAAAAAAAGAAAGAAATTGAATATGCATGAAAGTTAATGAATCAGAGAGAGAAAAAGTGAGAGAGAGAGAGAGTGAGAGAAAATTGGTTGGGCCTAAAGTTTTTTACTCTCCTGAGGACAATATATTTTTCGCCTTTTTTTTTTCTTTTTTTTTTTTGAGTCGTTAGGGTGGTTACCCTGAGTAATAATATCTTATTCCTTTTTACTTTTCTTTTATTCCTTTTGATTGCTCCTAGTTGGCGAAAAGGTGATGATGGTTTCTCTTTTTCCCCCTCATTAGTTATTCCGTTAGAAATTATGTTTTAATTTAACCGCGCCATTTTCCTCTCCTTCCCCCTCCTACCTCCCCACCCCCCGATTCTTTTCCCTCGACATTTTTGTTCCCTTCAATTTTTCTTTTTTTTTTTTTTTTTCTTTTTTTTCACGTGAAGTTGAGAGTAATTGTAAAAAAAAAAAAAAAATTATTTTGTCGTCGTTTAAAATTTCAAACGTTTGTGTAACGTCCAAAAAAAAATAAAAAAATTTAATTAAAAAAAAAAAAAAAAATTTTTTTTTGTTTTTCGTTTCGTTTTTTCAAGAGGTTAAAAGGTCACGAATCACACACACACACACACACACACACTCTCTCTCTCTCTCTCTCTCTCTCTATCTCTATCTCTCTCCCTGATTTTTTTTGTTTTTTTTTGTTTTTTTCGTGTCAGGTTTTACGATGTGTCGTTTTTTTAGAAAATTAAAATTAAAACGAAATCGTAAACATATTTAAAAAAAAAAAAAGTAATAATAATAATAATAATAATAATAATAATAATAATAATAACAATAATAATAATAATAATATTTGTAAAGGGAGGTAAAAAAGAAGATGAAAAAATCGTTTCGTTTAAGTGTAACATAATGAAAACTGATTAAGCAATAATCGTTTTATTTAGAAAACGATGATAGCATATGTTTGTGACAATAAATAATTCAGTAAATAAAAAAAGGGAAAAAGGAAAATGGAAAGGAAAGAAAAAGGAAAGAAAAAGGAAAGTAAAAAAGGAAAAGGAAAAAGTAAAACGCGAAACTGTTTTTGATTTCTAACAGAAGCACACACACACACACACTCACCGCGTTTTTTTTTTTTTTTAAAGAGAGAGGGAGAGAGAGAGAGAGAGAGAGAGTGAGTAAGACAATGAAAAAAATAAAAAGAAAACAAACGGAAGAAAATATTCGAAGATGCGAATAATACACCCGCACAAACGAAATAAGAAAAAAAAACCGTTGTGAAAAAAAAAGAAAAAAATGAGGCCATCAGTACCATCCTTTGCCTTTTCTTCCTTTTTTCTAATTCTAATCACACACGACGATATAAAATTGTATATTCTCATCTCGTTTTCTTTTCCCAGCATCATAACAGTTAAGATCAACACCAAAAAACCTTTGAGAGAGAGAGAGAGAGAGAAAGAGAGAAAATTCTTTCAATTTGAATACAGAATAGATTTCAATCAAATTTTTTATAAATCTGTCCGATTTTATGTTATTTTTTCATCCGCGAAATTTTTCTTTTCTCTCTTTTCTCTTTTTTTTTTTTTCTAAGGATGATGATAATAGTAAAAAAAAATTACGAAGCAGACGACGTTTAAAACAAAACAAATTCGACGTTTATTTGTAAATTCAAAACGACAAAAATTTTTTTATCAACCTCCAATTTTTACTGATAAAAATTGATTTTTAAAAAATGTATTACAAAAAAAAAAAAAAAACAGAAAAAATATTAAATTTAAAATTAAATTAAAAAAAAAAAAAAAGGGGGAAAAAAAGGAAAATGGAGGATAAAAGAGAATTAAAATAAATTAAAAATAAAAAAAAAATAAAATGAATGATTAGGAAAAGGAAAAGGCATAAAATATTAGAAAAAAAAATTATTTCTTTATTTATTTATTTATCGAATTAAACAAAAACAAAAACAAAATGGAGAAGATTTTTCCTTTTTTCCTTTTTTTTAAATAAAAAATCAATAACAATAATAATTGTTGATTGATATTATTACGGGTGACTTTATTATTATTATTATTATTATTATTATTATTATTATTATTTTTTCTTCTGTTCTCTATACAAAATGGCGTCTTCTATCATTATCACAAATCTCAAACGGTTTTAAAGCTTGTGTTTCCTCTGATCCGACCATTTAAAGGATTCTTTTCCTTTTATCTCTGATTTTCTCTCTCTCTATGACTCTTCCGTTTTCCTCTTTTTGACAAAGGAAAACCTTTTTTTTTTTTTTTTTTTGATCGTTTCCTATTATCCCTTTTTCCTCCCTCCCTTTCTCTTCGATCTCTCTCTCTCTCTCTCTCTCATTCCGTGATAAAAAAAAAAAAAAATTTTTTTTTTTCGAGTTTTCCCGAAACGTTGGTGACTAAAATTCGATATTGTCATTATTAATTGTTAGGCATCCATCGTCCCTTTTGTTAACTTCTCATATTTCATCTCCTTTTATTTTATTTTATTTTTTCGAGTTTGTTTGTTTGTTTGTTCGTTCGTTGGTTCGTTCGTGCTGGTTGTTTGTTTTTCAGGTTTCGGTTCTTTTGTTTTTATCTCTCTCTCTCTCTCATTTTTTTGTTTAAATAATTTTTTTTTTTTTTTTTTTTAAATTTTCTCGCGTCTCTTTAATTTTTTAAATTTTAAATTAACGAATTTAATTTGCCCCCTCCCCCGCCCCCTTCTTCTCCTTTTTTGTTTAAAAAGTTTCTTAATATTATAAATTAAATTAAATTTTTTTTTTTATTAAATAAATAAATCACGGATTTTTTAAATTTAAAACAAATCGATAAATCTTTAAATTTATTTTAATTTGTAACAAAAAAGAAAAAAAAAAAAGGAAAATGTTGTTGTTGTTGTTGTTGAAAAGTTAAATGAATCTGTTTGTTAGGTTTGAAATCTCCCACACATTTTTGGGGTAACGAACAAACCTGGAGTGTCTGAACCCTCCCCCCCCCCAAAAAAAAAAAAAAAGAAAAAAGAAAAAAAAATTGAAATTTATAGCAAATAACTTACCTTTGACTGGATAAGTTAATGGAGAAAAGTTGAGGGTAGGGATAAAGGGAGGAAAGAAGGAAGAGAGGGAGTAAGGGAGAGAGGAAGGGAGGGTGTTAGTTAGTTAGTTTAGCTTTCACACATTTGATAAAGATATATTACTAAACCCTGTAAAAAAAAAAACCGCAAAACATCAACTCCTGTTGTTGTTGTTGTTGTTGCTCTTGTTTAACAAAAACTTTTTTTCCTTTTTTTTTTCCTTTTTTTTCCTTTTTTTTAAATAAAATAATTATTTTAACAAAAAAAAAAGAAGCAATTTATTAATAATAATAATAATAATAATAATTAAATAAAAATTTTTTTTGCCAATAGATTATGGTCTTAAACATATATATAAAATCATCGATTGAGTTTTTCTTTTTTTTTTACCCCCTCCTTTTCCCCCTCCCTTCCTTTCCCTTCCCTTCCCTTTTTCTTTCTTTCTTTCTTTCTTTCTACACGGTAATGATTCTCTTTTGGCAAAAGGTCAAAGGCGATTCGTATTAATTTTATTTCGGACAGGAAATAAAAGATTATCGAGCTTTCAAAAAAAAAAAAGAAAACTTTTATTGAACTTATTTTCACCGTAATATCAAAAAAAAAAAAAAAAAAAAAAAAGGAGAACAAAAGAGCAAAAATTTAAATTTAAAAGTTTTATATTACTCAACAAATATGTTACTAAAAGAGTGAGGGAGAGAGTGAGAGTGAGAGAGAGAGGGGGGTGGAAAAAAGGAATCAAAGGATTGTTTTCAAAGGTTTTTTTCCCGTAAATAATTTTTTTTTTTTTTTGCAAAAAAAAAAGAGGTAAAAAAAAATATTCGAAAAAGGCAAAATAGGAAAACGTATTATAATAAAAAAATAAAAAAAAAATTTTAAATTACAATAAACAAAAAACGAGGCAGTGAAATAAATTTTTTTTTTTTTTTTTTTTTGTAAATTTTAAAACCTGTACCTTATGTGCCTTTAAGTGGAAGCGATTGTTTTAAATGTTTATTGTCTTATTTAAATAAGTGTTGGAAAGTGTTTAACGTTTTTCCTTTTCCTTTTCCTTTGTTTTGTGCTTTTCTTTTCTTTTCTGTTTTTTTTTTCCAAGAAAATTTTTTCTTATATATTAATTTTTTTTTATAAATTTAACGATAGCTATGGGTAAAATAAATATTATCATTATTATTATTATTATTATTATTATTATTATTATTATTATTATTATTATTATTGTCGTCGTTATTTTTTATTTCAACGTTTTATAATTTTTTTTGTTTTTTTTTTTTGTTTTTTTTTGGGATCGTTTTAATTTTTTCAATATTTCATATTTAATTTTGATGAATGATATAAAATTTGGAAGAGAAGGAATGAGGGGGAGGAGGGGGGCCGGAAAAGGGAAGAAAAAGAAAGGGTTGTTATTGTTCAAATGAATGAGAAAACCTTTTTTTTTTTAAAAAACGTTTAAGGTTTACATAGGATCAAAATGAAAAATTCAAAGGTTCGTATGGATAAATATATATATATTCGACCTCTACTAAATTTAATTTCTTCTTTTTATTCGTTTTGTTACACAATTTTTCACCACTCGAATAAATTTAACGCCGTGCAAAAAAACCGTTAAATAATTTGCGGTTGTCGTTTGTTTGTTTGTTCGTTTGTTTGTTTTTTCCTTACGAAAAACTTTTTTCGTTTATATTATTCATCGAACAAAAAATAAACTCGTTTGTATTTCTATATATTATAATTAATCGTGAAAATAAAACATATTAAAACGTATTAAAAAAAAAAAGAAAATATTTTAACGAAAACAAAAACAAAAAAACAAAAAAATATTTTTGCAATAAGTATTTAAATCATCCGCCATTTTTAAAATTCTTCTCTCGCATTTATTGTTTTCTTTCTCTCTAATTCGAACGCTTGGTTTTTTTTTTTTCAACGAAGTGCGTGAATGCGTGTGAATGCGTGGTTTTTTTTTATTTAGTTAGGAGGGGGATGAGGGTGAGGGGGTGAGGGGGGGAGGATAATACTAGAAACTGGTTTTTTTCAACATATACCTTTAATTAATTTTAATTAGATCACGGGGGTATTTAATTAAAAACAACCACCTTAAAATAAAATACACTTCAAACCTTAATAATAATAATGATGATGATGATGATGGCCACGGTGATAATAATAATTATTGCAAATTATAAAAAAAAAAAAA
>NW_002987204.1:204470-261999 GCF_000006295.1 Pediculus humanus corporis | reverse complement strand
AATATTTACTTTTCTCTCGGATTTTTTTCATTCTAAAAAAAAAAAAAAGAGAGCAAACAAATTAAATTAAATAAATCCTCCCACGCAATTAAAAAATTAAAAAAAATTAAAAACAACAAACTTTAATTGATTCGCTTGAAAATTAATATCGTCAAATTCTTTATCGTTTTCCAAATTCATTTCGTTGACTTCGACATTTAATTCTTCTATTTTTCTATTCAATATATCATTTTTATGATTTATTTTTTGAATTTTTAAATCGAATTCATCTATTTTCGATGATAATTCCTCTTGAACTTTTAGAAATTTCTATTATGTATAAAAAAAAAAAAAAAAACATTAATAAAAAGATGATCGTTATTTAATTTATATTAAAGATGGCGGCGCGGTGGGTGGGAGGGCAGGCATTAAACTCACATCTTTTGCTTTGGCTATTTCATTTTCAAGATATAAAAAACCTTTTTCGTCTGAAAATCCTCTCGCACGAGCAACTAATATAGACTGAAGTTCTTTTAAAACCTATTTAAAAAAAAAAAAAAAAAAATATACAAAAACCGGATATGAGTTTGATAAATCAAATTCAATTTTTTTTTACACGTCTCTCGTTTTTCGATAAAACATCGATATCGATCGAGAGGAAATAAAATAATAATAATAATATTTATATTTATATATTTTTTTTGTAAAAACCTTGAATTTTTGCACGGTTTCAAGTTTGTCTTTTAAATCTTCAATTTCCATTTTTAATTTTTTATGTTCCCATTCGTTGTAAATAATTCCTTTTCTAAAATTTGCCGCTTTACGCATCGCTTTTATTTTTTGCAAACCCATTTTCTACATAATAATAATAATAATTATTATTATTAATTATTATCATTATTATTTATTATAATCGCAGGGAGGATATTTTGTGAAAAAAAAAAATTTACTTTTATAGAATTGTTAACTTCCATTAATTTTTGTTTTGTTGTCAATATGCAATCGTCGAAATCTGATATTTGTCCTGATAGGGCAACTTCGACGAGTCCCTTTTTCATAACCAATTGAATTTGATTGTTTGTCAATAAATTAAGTCTTTCGTTTCTTAAATCTTGTAAATTGTGCATCAATTGCGATTGTTGGTCTTTCGTGTGTTTCAATGCTTTGACATATGTGGCAACGGTTGCTTCAGCTTCGGCTAAATCGTTTGCACAAGCTCTGATCTGTTATTTAAACAAAAAAAAAAAAAGTAAATAAATATGGATTTTGTCGATGATTATGAAAATTTTTTTTTTTGGTTGTCAAACTTTTAATTCCGTTTCGATTTTCGCTCTTCTTAATTTACAAACAAGATCCCATGATTGTTGATTAACGGTTGCTGGAGCGTTGCTGTGACTGTCCAAAGCATCGATTTCTTTTAAATATTGTATGCATTCCGTTGGTAGATTTTCCGACTTGACGTTGGAAACGACGCATTTTCCTATTTCGTGAAGTATAACGGAATATAGAGTTGCTTTTTGCGACAGTTTGGGTCTTTTCCTATTTTAAAAGGATAATTTTTATGAAAAGAACTTTTGTTAAGATTTTTATTAAAAAAAAAAAAACAAATTATTCTCACTTGCTTATTTTATGAAGTTGTTCGGTTACCATGGGTGAAAAATCGGAAAATTCTTTTTTAAAATTTTTATCCAAATTTTTATCTTTCACTTGTAAATTATCGTAAAAATTTTTACAATCTTGAAGAGTGTCGTTGAGCTTGTTCAATTCCGTACTTATCCATTCAATTTTCCTTTCGTTTTTAACCATGTGAGATCTGCGAAAATATATTTGTTATTGTTGTGAACAATGGGGATCCCCCTTTTGCAAAAATCCCCCCCCTTTTTTTCCATACTTTATATTTTCTTCTTTTCTGTCCAGTTCGATTTTTTGAAAACAGCGAAGTCTTATTCTTAATATTTTCAAAGTTTCCTGTTCTATAGCCGATTGAACTTTTAATTTTAAAAAATGAAATTTCATTAATTTATCATCGAATTTCGCCACCGAATCCTGATTAATTTAAAATATTATTATTATTATTATTATTAACATAAATAAAAAAAGGAAGGTTTTTTTAATGAAAAATTTTTAAAGCTTAAATATGGCGGTTAAGTATTAAAATTAATATTCAAAAAAAAAAAAAAAAACAAAAAAAACAAAATCTTAAAAACTTTTCTTTTTTTTTAAATTCTTAACGATTTTTTTTTTTTTTTGTTTTTCTGATGAGAGGAAAAAGAAAAAAGAAAAAAGAAAAACAAAATGGCGACGAATGACGACTTACTTTAACGGAAGCAATTGTTTTTTGCCATCTTTCTTCTAATATTTTTTTATATCTTTCTCTTTCGCTTATTAACATTTTCATGGATTCTTCATATTGTTTTATTACTTTTAAATCTTCATCGGTGTACGCATCGGGTTCTTTATCCGTCTTCAAAAAAAAAAATGGGGGGGGGGAAAATGATTATGATAATAATAATAATAAAATGTTTTTGTTGTTGTTGTTGTTTGTATGTGCATGTGTTTTTCCCTACCAAACATTTCGGTTTGGGTGGATCTTTTTTTATTTCGTCTTCCCATAGTTTTTCCAAAACTCCATCCATCATTTGAATGAGTGCTTTTTCTCTGAAATCATCAGCCAATAGTAATTGCCTCAACCTTTCTTCTTCCATTTGTTTCAATTCTATCATTTCCATTTCGCTCTCCGATATATATTTGGGTACGCTTATCTGTTTGGGAAAAGAGAGAGATAGAGAGAGAGAGAGAGAGAGAGTAAAATTATCATCATTATTTAAAAAAAAAAAAAAAAAGAAAAATTTTCAATTGTTAGAAAAAGAATAACCTCGGAATCTTCGACGGTCAATATCGTTTCCGGATTTTCGTATGGAGACCATTGAGGATCGTAGATTTGAATTTGACAAATTTCCGGTAAAAAGCGAAAATAATTGAGTTCGTTCACGATGTGACGCAAACGATTATTTCTTTCTATTAAAAATTCAACTTCCATTTCTTTTAATTTAAATTTTTCATTGAATTCTTTATTGAACCAAAGCATTAATTTTTTTATGTCCGACTGTTTGAAAAAAAAAGAGAAAAAGAAAATTTTTTTTTTTTTTTATCGATTTTTTTTTTTTTTGTTTACCTCCCCTAAATAAATAAATAAATCAAAAAAATTCATTTTTTTCTTTTTTTAATAATTGTTTTAAATTCCTTTCAGTTTCCAGCCGTTTTTGGAAAAAATATATACGTTTGTATCGTTCGTTCTGATAAATGAACCATGAATAAAAAGTTTTTCGTTCGTCCGAAAAAAATTTAAGGGTAAGTTATTTTTTTATTTTTTTAAGGGTTTCGTCAAATACCTGAATCAATTCGATTTCTTGGTGTGCTTGAAAAAACGTAACCAATTCAAATTGACTGTAGTGATAAGGATTTATCTGTATGAAATTATGAGTCGAAGTTCCGGACCACGATAATTTTTCCATCATGCTATCGGCGTGTGCTTTACCACTTTCTTCGTCCAATTGTTCTTCTTTGAATTTTGTTTTTATCGTTTCCGTTATGTCTATGCTCGAAACTTGAAATTTTGTATTCATCTGCATTTCTAACGTGCTGAACATCATTTATTATTATTATTATTAATATTTATTAAATTATGCGATCGTGTGTGAAAGATGGTGGCGGTGGTGGTGGTGGTGGTGGTGGTGATGGTAATGTTTTTTCTAAACTAACCTTTCGTCCATGGGAACCCAGGGTTCGAAAAAATCACCTTTGTGAAAAAATATTTCCAATTTGACTCTTTCGTCTGTGAAATTTTTAGATATTTTCG
This sequence comes from Pediculus humanus corporis, assembly GCF_000006295.1. NCBI lineage: Eukaryota > Metazoa > Arthropoda > Insecta > Psocodea > Pediculidae > Pediculus > Pediculus humanus. The sequence goes on along the minus strand of NW_002987204.1, from coordinate 258,161 downwards.
AAGGGGGACTCTCGGGTAAAAGTGCATAGCTTTGTATTATAGTCGGCCTCAATATGGCGTGCAATTCTCGTCCTTTGACGAATATGCTATCCCAACAGATTTTTATTATCATTTCGCTTATTTTATTATAACTTTTTATCGTTGCCAATTCTATTTGTTTTGCTTTTTCCCTATCCGTTTTACCATCTTCTAATTTTTTACGACGTGTCGTTTTGTCCACGTCGAAATTTTGAACCGGAAGTTGTCTATCCGGAGGATTTGCACTATTTTCATTGAGTAATTGTCTAATCTGTGACAAAAAAATAAAAAAAGTATTCGGGAAGTTAAAATTTTTATCTCAATCATATAAAAAAAAAATTTAGACCGAACCTTGAGTTTGATGGCATCCAATTCTTCGATTATGTTCATTTTTTCTTTTTTATTCGTAGTTTCTTCTTGAAAGAGAATTTCTTCCGTTTGACTCTCCAACCAAGCTTTTTCCCACACTTTAGATTTTTGTACAAAATCTTCTCTCGTTTCGGCTGCTTGTCCCGGATATTGTAAAAGTAATTTTTCGAGCGCTTTTAATTTTGCTTTTTCGCTAGCCAGAGGATGGAAAAAAATTTGTTTGAAAAGTGGAGAAAATAACATGGCTTCGTTTTCGTCTTTCATATCCATTTTTGCTAATTTTCTGCGTGTGAAAAAAAAAATCATCGTTTGGACAAATTCGTCGGAATCATTCATCGCAAGAGGGGAAAAAAAAAAAAAAAAAAGAAAATGAAGAATTTTACTTTAAAATAATACAAACAACGGGTCCTTCATCACCTAAACTGACCACGTATTTTCTATATGGACCGATAATTATTTTTTTTATTCCTCCGCTAAGACGATGATGAGTTGAAAATGCGGTAAAACATTTTCTTGTAACGATATTATGAGCAAATATGATGCCATCGATACCATACGTAAATAATGAACCGTTTTGATACGCCACTGAAAAAAGTTTCAATTGATGACCGGTGTTCATTTTTTGACCAGCCTGAAATACGTAATACAATCGAATCATTTAAAATTGGGAAAATTTTTCATTTAAACGAAAAAAAAAAAAAAAAAATCGCAATCGACCTTTCCGGTTTGGGTGTTAAGTGTGTACAATTGACGAGATCTATGAGGAACGCAAAAAAGTTCAGTCAGTGACTCCGGAGAGGGTAATATGGACGTAACTATCCAAGGCATGGCAATATCTTTGATGCATTCAAATGTTTTCGATTTATCGAGTAACGTGTAAATCATCAAATTGTGACCTGAACGACAGCAAAGTTGAGACATGGGAACGACAAATAGGAAAAGTTTACCATCCGTTCCTTCGTTGATACCAAAATCGACAATTTTCAAATCGATTTTTATCTGTGCGACAACGTCTAACTTGCTGGGCAACTGGAACAGAAAACAGAGAAAAAAAAAACGGTTGAGTGGGAGTGGGGGAGTGAGGGTGTGGGGGGTGTAATCGCAAACGCGTTAAATGAATAAATTGTTGATTACCCTGAGTAAAAAAAATTCACCGATGTTAATATTAGCAACGCAAAATTGAATTCCGTGATAGGAAAATTTGACGGCGTTCAAAGAATTTCTCGTGAGGAAAATCTCGTCGAGTTCCATTAAAAATTTTGGATCGTACGTGTTTATTATAATAACTCGTCCATCTTCTGTTAAAACAACCGAATAGGGTCTCTTGGGATTTGATTCCATAGCCGTGACTTTGTTTCTAGTCCAAGTCATTTGTGTCGCCTTAACAAAAAAAAAAAAAAAAGGAAAAATGGAAAAAAGGAAGAAAAGAATAAAAGTAAAAATAGGAAAAAAGGAAAAAAAAAATAAAAAAAATAAAATAAAATTAACGCGTTTGTCGTGACTCCTTTTTTTTTTTTTTATTTGTCGTGGATTTTTATATTCAAAACAAAACAAAACAAAAAAAAAAAAAAATTTCTTTAAAAGTTTTAAATGCATAAAATTTATTTTGTGTTGGTGATTATTGAATGTCACGTTTTTCTTTCTTGTAAATGAAAGGAACATTGAAAAGGAAAAATCGATAAGGTTTACTTATTTTGAAAACTTTTCAACAACTTCCGTTTGAATAACATAAACAAAATTTTTTATTCACTTGATTGTCGTAAAAAGAAGAGGCGGCGGCGGCGGCGGTGGCGGCCGTCCCCCTCCCCTCCGCCTCCCCTGCCTCCCGCCGTCCCTGCTTTCGACGTACACATAAAATTTGAATAAATTTATTATTTCTTCTCTTTATTATCATCATCATCATTATCATTATCATCATCATCATTTAATTTATTTATTTTTTATTAAAAAAAAAAAAAACTTATTTAATTATTTATTTTTATTTTTATTTTTTTTTATATATAAATAATGAATAGTTTTTTGTTTGTTTGTTTGTCTGTTTGTTGAATATATATTTTTTTTTAAATTAAATTTTTTCGTCGAAGTGAATTTAAGAAAAAAAAAAAAAAGAAAAATTGAATTCCGCTGTTGGAAAGTTTAATGAGAAAATTCAATTTTTTTTTTTTTTTTTTATAAAATTCACGTGGCAGCAGACTCATTTGAAATTTTTTTTACAAATATTAGAGGAGGATAGTAATTTTGAAATTTTCATATTTTTGACTGACGTACTGAATAGATTGACGTTGACGTACTTTTTAAATGTAATATAAATAATAATAATAATAACGGTTGTTGTTGTTTTGAACTTTTTAAAGGGCATATTATTATTATTATCGTTGCTTTTTTTTTTGGTATTTAAATTTTTATTAAATTTATTCGTTTTTTCGGTTTGTTCGTTTAGCAGTTGGTTGTCATTTTTTTAATTTTTTTTTTTTTTTTTGCATTTTGATGCGATGCAGTGCAGTGGTTGTGGTTGTCGCACAAAAGTTTTTTAAGGTTTGGTTTTCACGTTTGTTCTTCTGTCAATCAAATATCTTAGATGATTTTGTTTTAAAAGTGTCTCAGGGTTGTTGTTTGTTGTTGTTGTTGTTGTTTTGTTAATTTTTTTAATAATATTTGTTGTTGTTTGTCGAGACTTATTTTTGTCGGATGGTATTTAAAAGAATTGTTTGTTGTCGGATTTTTCTTTAATAGGAGTAAGCGTTAATTTTCAATTTGACGAAAATTCGGAAAAACGAAACGTGTTGTTGTAAAACGATTTTTTTTTTAAAAAAGTGCGAAATAATAATAATAATAATAATAATAATAATAATAATAATAATAATAATAATAATAATAATAATAATAATAATAATAATAATAATAATAATAATAATAATAATAATAATAATAATAATAATAATAAAAGCCAACGGCCATAGCGTGCTGGTCACACCGGTTCCCGTACGATCACCGAAGTTAAGCAGCATCGGGCGTGGTGCAAACTTGGATGGGTGACCGTTTGAGAACGCCACGTGCTGTTGGCTTAAAAGAGCAAAAATAAATGAGAACAAGACAAAGTAAGAACCCAAAAACAAATCTTGTTCTACTGTCGACCTGAGGCAGCTCGACGAGAACGTGAATTTCACTGCTTCTGACCCTGGCCACTCCAAAGATGTTAGTCACCGGAGCCCAGTTCAGGAGACAAATCGTTCCCATCGAAAAAAGACGGACTCAGGAAGACCTTCAAGAATTGATGTGGTGCTATCTTATAATAAGTGGCACCACCGAAATTCGAGTATTTGTCCCTAAGGAATCGGGTAGAAACCTCGGATAAATACTTAAAAACTCCGACAAGTAGCCTTGTCGTGTTTAATGGTGGATAATAATAATAATAATGAATTTACCTTTAATCCAGTTATTTTACTCCAAGTTGTAAAACATTTCATGACGTTTCCAAATGTTAAAAAATATTCTCCGACCGGATAAATAAAACAAAAAAATTCAAAATCGGATCCGTAACTTCTTACCTTGATGCAATCGATTTGTGTTTCTCCTTTAAATATCATAACTTCATTCTTGTTTTGAAGGAATGAAAAAAAAAAAAAAAAGAAAAGTTAGAAAAAGGGAAAATTAACAAATTTTATCAAAGGGAAAATTTTTCAGATTTTCCAGACCGTAAAACACATAAAAAAAAAAGTTCACGTTACCCATTTAGTAATTCCTATGAGGTTATCTTTTGTCGCAGATGAAAGAAGTTTGACGAAAGGTATTTTAGGAATGTAGACCCAAACTAGAGTCCACCCTTCGGGAGATTTACGTCTCCAAAATTGTACTTCTTCGTGGGTTGTAAATACTAAACCGCCTTTGTACCATACAAGACACGGAGTATAATCTAATCCTTTGCTTCCCGATCCAGGAATTTGTAAATTAACTTTTCTATTTTCCGAATTTACCTGTAATTAATTTATTATTATTATCATTTCGAGTCTAAAAACTTTTCCTTATTATTTTACAATTGAAAAAAAAAAAAAAAACGATTCGAATTTGATTCTTAATCAATATATGAGCAAAGTGTTAATAAAAAAATATTATCTCGATCAGGATGACGATGAGGATGATGACGTTGACGATGACGTTGACGATGACGTTGACGATGACGTCAACGATTCGAAAATGACGAAAAATAATAGTTTTAGATAACATAAGGAAAAAAATTATTACGTGATATAGGGAACTCGTTGAATCGATGAAATATAATTCCCCCTCGGCTCCGTAGCAAAAAAAAAATGGCGGCAAAATATTTTCATTAAGGATTTGAATTGTTTTATTTATGACGGTTTTTTTATAGCAAACGTTCATGTTCCAAAAATTAATTTCATGATTATTGGCAGAATATTGAAGGATTTGTATCGGTGACGTACATGACACGCTAAATATATATATAAAAAAAAAAAAAAAAAAAAAAAAAACGTTTTAGTTTTCATTTCCGGTTTCTTTTTTTAGGGGAAAAAAAAAAAAAAAAAAAAAAACGAACCAAAGGTTTTGTTTTGGAAATTTCATTTTAGTTTCTTGTACGTAAATTTTATCCGTCGTCCTGTAATTCCAAATAACAATTTTATAATCATTTTTTCCGGTCAAAGCTATTAGATATTCCATTTCGGAAAATTTTAAACTTTGATATTGTAATTCCGTCACACCTGAAATCAAATCGAAAATTGATTTTAAAAAAAAAAAAAATTTGAAATTCCAAATTGAGGAGTAAGAAATGAAATAATATAAATGATTACAAACTATCGAATTTTCGGAAAATTTCAAAATTCGGATATGAAAGAATTAAAATCCTTGGATTTTTAGCTTTTTCAGCAAATGCAAAACAATTAAGAGTTTTATGAGTTGCAAAACATTCGATTCCATCACCGCGAGCTTCGCTATTTGCATTATATATGAGTTCGTTTTTTTCCGGTTTCGAAGTTTCGATGAATGTCAAAAAATTTCCACTCACTAAAATGATAATGTCTTTGCCTAACATGAACGTTTTAACTTTTCTTCCCGGTTTAACCCATCTGCAAGAGAAAAAAGTGCGACAAAATTATTATTATTTTTCCGACAAAATTCTAGTGCCACGACTTTTAATTATTATTTACATAAACAATATTTAACCGTATAAACATGCACGTTCACTTCATTTGTTTATCGATCGTTTCTCATTCGAATTCGAATGATTTTTTTTTTTTTTTTTGTCACACTTACGGTATTTCTATTTCTTTTCCTACGTCCACCATTTTTGTTTTTTTTTTAGGCTTTTCCTTCTAACTTAATAAGGAAATAATAATAATAATACTAGAGAAAAAAAATCTAACCGGGTAAATAACCGATACGATTTACCAATTTTTTTTTTTAAAACCAAAATGGTTGTTGCTTGGTAACATAGTAAACAAGGAAATGAAATTTATAAAAAAAAAAAAAAAATTAATTTTTTTATTTAGCCATATTGATATTATATATTTTTTTTGTATAAATTTATATATTTAAAGAGATTAAAGGTCAATGGATGAGTGACCCCCATTTTTTATTTTTACACGGTTATTAAATTTTTTTTCAAGGTTTTGCTTGCGTTTTTTTTTTTTTTTTACGATGATTTTTAAGCATAGCTAAGCGATCGAATTGAATAAATAAAAATAATTTTTTTTTGTTGTGTTTGTGGTTGTCGTTGTTGTTTTTGCTTTTATAAAACACGCGAACGCGACAAACAGAATTTCAATTTTTTATTTTTTTTATTCTGTTTTATTGTATTCATTGTTATTATTATTATTATTATTTTGATTTTGACAGTGTGAATAAACGCGAAAATTTTTTTTTTTTTTTTTTTTTGTTGTTACGAATCATTTTATAATTAATGGTTTTGTTATAGAGGGGGTAAAAAAAAAAAAAAAAATTATGTAATCGTCTGCTTTAGGAAAAAAAAAAAAAAAAATTTTTTTTTTTTTTTTTTTCTGTTATTTCGATTTCGTTTGTTTCTCTCTCTCTCTGTCTCTCTCTCCCCCTCTCTCTCTCTTTCTCTCTCATTTTTTTTAAATATTATTATGATCAGTATTATTATCATCGTGGTGTGTCGTTGGCCTATTACTCATAAATGTAAACTTAACGGTCGGGGGGTTTTTGTTTTTTTTTTTTTTTTTCAAAACCGGATTCACTTGTGAGTGAATTTGTGAAATTTTTAAAGATTTTTCTCTCTAAAAAAAAAATTTAAAAAAATTTTTATAAATAAATAAATAAAATAAATAAATTTTTATTTATTTAAAGGGAAAAGGACAGAGGGAGAGGGATTGGGGAAGGGGAGGGATAGGGAGGAAAGAAAAAAAATTTTTTAAAACGCCATTTTTTTTTTTTTTCTTTATTTCTTTTCGTTTTTTTTTTTTTTTGCAAAATGCGTCGAACTCGTTAAACGTATTATTATTTAACAAATATAAGATTTTTTTTTTTTTTTTTTTTTTTTAGCACCTACTTATTCTCACCTGTTTATATACCTTTAAAAGATGAGAGAGAGAGAGAGAGAGAGAGAGAGAGAGAGAGAGAGAGAGAGAGAGAGAGAGAGAGAGAGAGAGAGAGAGAGAGAGAGAGAGAGAGAGAGAGAGAGAGAGAGAGAGAGAGAGAGAGAGAGAGAGAGAGAGAGAGAGAGAGAGAGAGAGAGAGAGAGAGAGAGAGAGAGAGAGAGAGAGAGAGAGAGAGAGAGAGAGAGAGAGAGAGAGAGAGAGAGAGAGAGAGAGAGAGAGAGAGAGAGAGAGAGAGAGAGAGAGAGAGAGAGAGAGAGAGAGAGAGAGAGAGAGAGAGAGAGAGAGATAGAAGGAAGGAAGGAGAAAAAAAAAAGGAAAAAAACAATTAGTCATAAATAAACATACATTAACAAAGTTCCATTAAACACATTTGTTAAAGACGTTTATGCCTCTTGACAATTATTATTTGTTTTTTTTTACGTTTTTCTTCTGCTTCTTAAACGGTTGATTCGGTCGTGGCGGTAATTTTTTTTTATTTTAAATGGATTTTTTTAGGCATTGAAAGGAATAAATAAAATGTCCGATCAAAGTTTGATGAGTTTAATGCAATATGACACGCCGAAAAAATTAATTTTATTGGCTGCGACAATAGGAGAAAAAAATTTCGTTATTGAAGATCCGACAAGTTCACCCGAGTAAGTTTTATCATTATTATTATTATTGTTTTTTTTTGCACGTTAAACGTATCGGTAAAGGTATCGATTAATTTAAATTTAAAAAAAAAATTATTATTTCCGTCGTGTAATTAATTATTTTTCCCCGGTGATTTTGTTTGCGTAACATAACATAACGTGAAAGTTACGTAAAATCAAACATGATAATGTTTTTTTTTTTTTTTTTTTTTTTTTCAAAAAGACAAAAACAAAAACCTTAAAACAAGAAAGCAAATAAAATTAAAAATTGTGATAAAAATAATAATAATAATAATAATAATAACAATAATCGTAAATTGTTTTATATGGTGATAAATATATAAATGAATCTAATGACACTTCAATTCATATTTCATATGCGTTTGTGTGTTTGTTTGTTTTTGTCTTTTTTTTTTTTTTTACAACGACGAAAACGGTTATTCGAATTTGTTTTTTTTTTTTTTTTTTTTCGCTCGGTTATGAACATATTTTTTATTTTTTTCTAATGCCACGTTTTTTTTTTTTTTTTTTATGTACTAACGAAATCGTTACGTTTATTTTAACGGAGTAAAAACCCGATGAAATTATGAAGTTGAATTATAAAAAAAAAAAAATTTTTTTTTTTTTTATTTCTATGGAATAAAGTATAAATAAACATCATGGGGTTTATGATAATAATAATAATGATAATGATAATAATAATAAATTTATTACGTGAGATGGTAGATGGGAGAGTGGTTGCGGGGGCGGAAGGGTGCGTGAGAGAGAGAGAGAGAGTGCGTGTGCTTCTAAGAAATTTACACGAATTTATAGAAACTTTTTTTTTGTTTTGTTTTGTTTTCGTACCTGATTATAATTACGAACAGGTAAAAAAAAAAAAAAAAAAAAATTAAATTCACTTACAATTAATTCGTGAGTCACAAAATTTCATTGTTTGAAAAAAAAATAGAAAAAGGAAAAACGTTCTCACGTTTGTTTTTATATATTGACCGAGATGTTTGTATTAAACCTATGTAAATCAAAATCAATTTATGTTTATTTTATTTGTCGACCAATAGAGCCAGCCATTGTCCACATGGCATCGAGGGTTTACAACAACCACAAAAAAAAAAAAAAAATGAAATTTTTCTTTTACATTTTATATATATAGAATAAGTTTACGCGTACAAACGTTAACAACAAACGTTGTTAAAAAAAATTATTCATTGATTTTTTGTGTTTGTTTGTTTGTTTGTTTTGTTTTTTTTGTTGACAAGTTTTCGCGTTGGCGTTTCCCTGTTGTTGTTTTACCCACAAAACAAATTTCGGTTTAAAAAAAGGTTTTTTTTTTTTTTTTTTTGCGCTTGTTTGTCGAAAGTTGAAAGTTCAAATTTATTTTAAAAAAAAAAATTTTTTTTTTAAATATGATGAATTCATTGCGGTAAATAATTTTTTTTTTGTTTTCGTTCCCCCCTTCCCCCTTTCCCCCCGCCCCCCATCGGCCTTTCCTTTGTTAATTTATCGCGTTCGAAATATGTGTGGGTGTAATCCATTTAACTTTCGTACGTATATGAACGAAAATAATAATCGGGGAGAGGATTATTATGAAAAACGGGAAAATTGTTGTAGTAATAAAAATAAAAATTTGAATGAAAATATAAAAAAAATAGAAAGGGGTGAAAATAGGGAAGGGAATGTTTGGATGCGATGGAAACAGAGAAAAATTTATCCGTCAGAATGGAAAAACGAAAAAAGGTAAGAAAGACGGGAAAAGTTTTTTTTTTTTTTTTTTATTATTTTAGAATTAACAGGTATTTTTTAAATGGTTGAAAGGAAGGATGGGGGTCGGAAGGTTATCATCGGATATTTTGATAATCATTTTACCCATGGTTGATTTTCTTTTTTTTTTTTTTTTTGGTTTCGTTTGACTTGATACTGACAACAACGTCGTCGTGTCCGGTAATTTAAATAATAAATTTATCCAAGGTTGAAACATTTATTTAAAGTTTTTTTTTTTTTTTTTAATTATTATAATGCTTGCCTTTGATTTTTGATTTTAATTTATTGTTGTGTAAATGATAATAACATGTGTAAACATGATTTTTTTTTTTTTTTTCAAATAGTAAACTTCTATGTTGATGGATTGAATATATGTTGAAATTCTACGAATGTCGTGTGTGTTGTATTTGTATTTACGTCAAAGTTTATAAAATCAATTAGAACGTCAAGTTTTATTAAGAAAAAAAAAAAAATTTTTTTTTTGACATTTAAAAAAAAAAAAAATTGTGTTGACGTCACGAGATTCGTTTCGTACAAAGGCGCAGATTATTCTTTTTTTAAATGAACGTACTTGGACGCACGCAGGGTTGCCTATACTTAAAAACGAAGGGTTTTATCATCTTTTTTTTTTTTTTTTTTGTATTAAATTATATTGGGCTATTTTTATATTTTTTTTTTACCATCAAATATATTTATTGAAATTTAATTTCATGCTGGTTCATGCCGTAAAATTAAATGCGTCGTGGTAAACCATTTACAAACGGTACTTTTTTATTCACGTACTCTCGGGTATAATAAAATTTAAAAAAAAAAGGGGAGGGGGAAAGGAAAGAAAATTAATTTAAAAACGTTATAAATAACTCCTATTTATTATCATTATTATTATCATTACTATTAATTAGTTGTTAATCGAATATTACCGCAAATGTATTTAAAAAAAAAAAAATGGTTTTAAAATCATCTCAAGGGTAATTTTACGCGATCCCGTTTACTAATTAATTAATATAAATTACCGCGTAAAATTTACGCGCGTTCGAATATGAAACATTCGAAATTATAAAAATGAAATAAATTTATTATTTATTTGTTCTTTTTATTCGACATCCCATCGAGTTTTTTATTTAATTAAATGAAAAGTTAATTATAAAATTTTTTTCACCTCGAACGACGAAAACATTGAAAAAAAAAAAAAAAAAAAAAAAAAGTTTCGAAACAATTCAAAGCGAATTTTTTAAAAACGAAACGTTTTTTTCAAAACGCGAGAGAATAAACAATGATCGAATTAATAGATGACGTAACAATTAGACGACGAACATGATTTCATCACGTGACCTTATACGAAGCTGTAAAAAGCCTGATCCATGTGCAATGACGAAGGCCACGCGCAACGTCGCATGTAGGATTAAAAGCAAAAAAAAAAAAAAATCTCAAGTAGTGACGAGTATTTTTTCATCAGGTTCGGTTATTTAATTCATTAATAATTTTTTTGTGATTTGTAAGTGAATATTATTATTATTATTTATTTATTTTACGTACAGACTCTGTCGTGTTTAAAAAAAAAAAAAAAATTACAAATTAGTGGCATTAAACGGTGTGTGTGTGTGTGTGAAAATCTGTTTACGGTTATTTTTTTTACTTAAAATTTGAAAAATTATTATTATTATTATTAATTTTTATAAATCATTCGTTTGAGAGTACTCGTACTCACGTAGGTTATTCCGTGCGCTTACGTCAATCGTTAAAAATTTTTTAAATATTTATTTTAAATATTACCGTTAACGGTAAAAAAAAAAAAAATTCGTGGCGACACTTAATAATGATGATTAATTTTTAATTTAAAAAAAATTTCGAATTTATTATCATTATTATTATTATTATTTTGTCGATGACGGTTGATTTATTTCCTTTAATTGAATCGATTCAAAGGAATACTAAGGACGAACGAAAAAAAAAGGAATTTTTTTTTTTTTTTTTTTTTTAAATCGAAATAGGCCGTTTCGAATTGTTGCGTAAATGTCGAATTAATTAATTATGACACTAAATTTAATTTTAATCAAATTTAAACTCGATAATTTTTAGGTATTTTATAATTGTAATGTTGGCAATTACTTTTTCACGCGATCATTTAATTGATACGATAAACAACGGATTTGGGTTTGGGGGCAGAGGGGAAGTGGGCGGGCGTGGGATGGGAACGGGGGGGAGAGCAACGAGACGAAATTATTGTTTTTTAATTACTCGCCAAAGTCAAATATATATATATATATATATATATATATGTATTCAGGCATGTTTTAACTCTTACGAGTTCTAGCAGAATGTTTTTTTTTTTAAACGATAAATAGGTCGATACTTAAAAAAAGGAAAACGGTTGAAGGAATTTGAATTTTTATTACTACCCCTTACTCCCACCCTCATTCACTCACCCCCCGCCCCCTCCCGTCCCTCCTCTCCCGATAAGAGACAACGTGAACCGTAATCGTCGTCGTATTTTTTTTTTTTTTTTTTTTTTTCATTTTATTTTTATATACTTAATTGCTTTTGATATTAATTGAGTACTTATTTTGAATTTTATTTAATAAAAATTATCATCATCATCATCATTATCATTATTATTATTATTAAATAAACATTTTTTATTATCATTATCGTTATTATTATTATTATTATTATGAGAAGGAAAAAAAAGAAAAAAAGAAGAAAAAAAAAAGAAAATGTCGGCCGTATTTTGTTATTTAAAAGTTTTTCTTTCTCTCTCTCTCTCTCTCTCTCTCTCTCTCTCTCTCGTCTTTCTTGTTCCATAATGGAAACTTTCAATTTAAAAAAAAAAAAAAAGGAAATAAATATTTTTTAACGATTCTTTTTATTATTTAAAATTTTCTTTTTTTTTTTTTTTTTTTTTTTTTATTGCCTTTCGGTTGTATAATATTATAATAATAATAATAAAATTTTTATTATCATTATCATTAAAATAAATAAAGTTTAATTTTTATCGATTAGGCATCGATTAATATTAATATTAATATTTATAATAATTATTATTATTTTAATTTTTTTTTTTTTCTTCTTTTTCTTCTTCTTCTGCCACGACACGAGTTGATTAGATTTTAAAAAATTTATTTTTTATAATGGAAGAGAATTTTTAAAATAAAAAAAACAAACTGAAATAGGGAAACAAATAATGATGATTGACAGGTATTTTAACTTTAATTATTATTAATTTTTGTTGTTGTTGTTGTTGTTGTTGTTGCTGTTGCTGTTGCTGTTTTTCATTCTCGTGTAATAAAAAAAAAAAAAATTAAAAATTTAGAAAGAGAGAGAGAAAAGAAAAAAAAAAAGTTTTTAAATAATTAAGTTAAAAATAAAACTCGCGATGCGATTCGTTCGTTGTTTACGATTATTATTATTATTATTATTATTATTATTGTTGTTGTTGTTGTTGCTGTTGTTTTTTCGTTAAATATGGAACAACAAACGTGGGTTGTTTTCGGTTGTTTTATTTTAAATAATTACGAGAGAATTTGGTCATGTTTGTTTGTTTTCTTTTGATTTTTATTATTATTATTATTATGTTTAAATTCAATTATTATTATTATTATTATTATTATTTTTTCACGTACGTGCGTGAGAGTAATCGTATCTTAAAATGAATTGCGTTTCACGATAGAAAATGGTTACCTTGACAAATAAGCGTTTAAAAATGAAAAACTCACGGTACCTCGAATTTTTTTCCAATGACTTGTTTGCATTGATTTCAATGAAATGAAAAAAGTGAAAGAGGAAGAGAGAAAGAGAGAGAGAGAGAGAGACAGACAGGCAGAGAGAGAGAGAGAAAGAGAGACAGACAGACAGAGAGAGAGAGAGAGAAAAAACCTTTATTTTCACGGTTGTGAAAGAGAAAAGACAACGATGCAGGTTCACGATTGTTTCCTGTTTACAAAACAAAAATGGCGACAAAATAAATGTAACGTTTTTTTTTTCCTTTAAAAGTTTTTTTTTTAAATTATGTTTTGGACAATTTATTTGCAACGTTTTTACTTTTTTTTGCCTTCCTGCCTTCCGTCCTTCCTCCTTTCCTTCCTTTCTTTCCCTCTTTTCCCCCTTTTTTATTTCCCACTCATTTATTAGAGTTATTTGTTAATTATTATTATTATTATTATTATTATTATTATTATTATTTGTTTTAAATGCAGAGTTTTATTTCCATTAATAAATTTCAGTAAGAAAAACAAAAGAGAGAAATACTAACATATTTTCAAAATTAAAGCAAATTACTCCCTAAGGAAACCAAAGTTACCCTTTGGAATTTGAAGACGGACTAATGAGAGAGAATTCGCAAAAGGGTGGAAAAACCGAAGGAAGGATTTCACGGGAAAAAGGAGTGAATGAGGTAGCGGGCGGGCGGGGGGGGGAGAAAAGGGGAAAGGAAGGAGAGGGTGAACGGGCGGGAGGAGAAGGGAAGCAGAGAGCGGCGGATGAAGAGTGAAAAAAGATGGGATCGTTTCGGGATCGTAAGGGGTAAGGGGTGGGGGTAGAAAAGGGAATAAGTGAATGAATGGGAAAAGAGACAGAATTTACAAAGCCAATTTCCACTTATTTATCTTCCTGTCAGTCTTAATGTTACAATAAAATTTATAATTTAACTCGGAGTTGAAACTGAATTGAATTAGCCCGGCCCAGACCTGGTTCGGTTGTTTGCTTTCGGCCCGAGAAACAACACACGTGAGGTAAACAATGAGAGAGAAAGAGAGAGAGAGAGGAGAGTAAGAAATGTTCTTTTTCTTAATATTCAAAACACCCCCCCCGCACGACACCCCCCCATCCCATCTTTCCCTCCCCTCCCCCCGTTTATTACTTTCTATTCTTTTTTACCACACCTTACCATTTCTCATTTGTTGTCCCTCTTTGTCTTCCTCATTACATTATTTCAAATTTCCCCTCATTTATTTGTCAAATTATTATTATTATTATTATTATTATTATTATTATTATTATTATTATTATTATTATTATTATTACTGTTCCGTTATCAGATAAGAAGTTTATCATTAAATCTTTTGTTTTGCTTTCCCATTGCGGTATTTATTTGCTTATTTGTTTTAACACGTTTTTCAAATAATAAGAAAAAGAGCTTTTCCTTTATCATCATCATCATCATCATCATTATTATTATTATTATTAAAGCAAATATGAATAGGAATGACTGAATATTGACTCACCGTAGAAATTCTCACAAATTTTTATTTTTTTATTATTTTTACCTTTTACTGACGTTGACGTGTTTTCTCTTCTACGATTTGATTGCGTTATCAGGTTTTGTAATAATTCGCTCAAATACATAGTTTCTCTCTCTCTCTCTCTCTCTCACCTTTTTAAACTCCTACTCTATGCTCTCCTGCTCTCTCCTCCTCTCTCCTCCTCTCTCCTCCTCTCTCCCCTCCCCCACTCTCACATCTTTAACGTGTTTTAAATGAATGTATGCATTTCGATGCGTTTGTTAAAATTTATTTTTTGACTCGCAAAAAAAAAAAAGAAATAAATTTAAATAAAATAAGTCGGCTGTCGAAAATTGTTTATTACGTACAAATTATCAATTAAAAACAATTTTTAATTAATTTATTATCATTATTATCAGTATCATTATTATCATTATTATCATTTTTTCTTTCATTGATTTTTGTATTCGAACGCTTTCAATTAATCCGACATACGCTATTGCTCCGGTTCCCAATTTTTTTTTTTTTTCAAATTTCAAAGCATCTTCTGCTTTTTTTCCTTCTCTCTCTCTCTCTCTCTCTCTCTTTCCCTCCGCGTATTTTATTTTAGCAATGTTATCAATGATGGTTTTTACATTTGTTATTTCTTTCACGTGAATTTTTTTAATTCTTTATTATTATTATCATCATTATTATTATTATTATTATTTATCGAAATCCTTATGATGCGTGTTTAATCGAGTAAAAAAAAAATTATTTATTTATTTATTTAATAATAACGTTTTCAAATTTTTTTTTTTTTTAATCTTAAAACGGATTAAGTTATTATCATTATTATTATCATTATTATTATTTAAAAAGAAAATTACGTAGAAAATAATAATAATAATAATAATAATAATAATAATAATAATAATAATAATAATATTTTTAATTATTTCGTTTTTTATAATAATTTTTTAACGAAGAGAAAAAGGGGGAAATTTTTTTTTTTTTTTTTTTTTTTTTCATTTCGAAATTTCGAATATTGAAATTTTCTAATGCCACGAAAGAAAAAAATAAATAAATAAATAAATTTATTATTTTCGATTTTCATTTCAGAGTATTAAAAAAGTATTTAATATTTTATTATTATTATTATTATTATTTTGTAATTTAAAAAAATAAGATTTGTGATTTAAAAAAAACAAAAACATTATTTATTTATTTATTTAAATTATTATTATTATTAGTATTATTGTTGCTGTTGTTGTTTGTTGTTGTTGTTGTTGTTTTTGTTCTATTGTAAGTGAATAAAGAGACAAAAAAAGTAAAAATGGATGAAGAAGTTATGTGGAAAACATTATACGAAAAAATACAACAAGAAAAATTACAAGAAAGAGCTGAAACAGAACACGAAATAAGGTACGGAACAAAAAAAAATAATAATAATAATTTTCATTTATTTTTATTTTTATTGATGACGCACTTCCGGTTTTTTTTAAAATTCGAATAAATTAAAAATTTGTGAAGATGTCGGAAGATGGGTGGGGGGCTCTGAAGAATTTGCAAAGAAATTTTTTTTTTATTTATCATTGGAAAAAGGTTTTTTTTTTTCATCAAAAATCTGTGATGATAATGATAATAATAATATCGATGACGACGACGATGACGACGAAGATGACGTCGACGACGACGATGACGATGATGATGATGATGATTTGTCGCATTTCTCATAAATTCCTTTCGTTGTAAAAAAAAAAAAAAAAAAAAGAAAAAAAAAATCGACATTCGTTTATTTACTTATTTATTTATTTATTTTTTTTTTTTTAGGACAACAGAAAAAAAAAATGATAAAAGCAGAAGAAATTTATTTATTTATTTTTTGTTTTTTTTTGTTTTTTTTTTTTTTTTATATTTCAAAAGCTTGATGAAAATGTTTAAACATAGTTAAAATGAAATGGAAAGAAAGAAAAAGGAAAAAATCTCTCGGAAAATTCAGTTTTTTTTTTTTTTTTTTGGGAGAGGGCGGAGGGGTATGGAAGGGTATGAGTACGGCGGCGGCGGGGGGAGGGAAGTGGGAAGTGGGGAGCGGGGAGGGGAACCGAGGAAGTAAGAAAAAAAAAATGGAAAAAACAACTGATATTTTAAATTTTCTTTGATTCAACAAGTAAATATTTACTTTTTTCTTGTCTTCTTCTAAATTATTTTGCGAAAATTTAAATTTATATATTTGATTTTAATTACATCTTTTTTTTATTTCATTTTAAAAAGTCTTTGTAAATGAAAAGTTGAAATGTTTCCCGAAAAAAAAAAGAATTTTCCGAGAGAGCGAAAAAAGAAAAATTATTTATTTATTTGTTTTTATTTCAAAAAAATTTTTGTTGATTTTATTTTTTATTTTTTACGTTTAATTTACTTAATGATAAATTGTATCTCTCTCTTTATCTCTATCTCTCTCTCTCTCTCTTTCTCTGCAGAATACAAGAATTGGACAATGGATTTTTCGAAAAATTCGGAACGGAACTTTTACACAAGGAACAAGCAAAAGTATCTCAATCTGGTATTACTACTACCAGTACCGGACAACCTTTGGATGGTGACAGCGGCGTCGGCGAAGAAATAACGACGATTCCTTCATTATCATCATCATCATCATCATCGGATGAAGATGATTCTGATGAATCAGATCGGGAAGAGACAAATAAAGAATCATTCATTAGCGATGCGTTCGGATGGAACGTAAGTTATTTGAAATTATTTACGTCAAATTAATAACAATTTATGCTCGTGTGGATCAAAGTGATTCTTAATACCATTATTATTATTATTATTATTATTATTATTTGCCGTTTGCTATTTATGACAGTCGTATGGTTTTATAACGACGACGTCTTTCTATCCCCCTACCCTCTCCCCTCTCTCCCCCTCTCTCACTGTTCTTTTCATCATTATATTCGGATTTACTTTGAAATATTCAAGTTAAACGGAAATAAACGAATTTGTTTTTCTCTCTCTCTCTCTCTCTCGTTTCACCACATTAAAGGTGAGTTAATTAAAAAGAAAAAATAATAATAATAATAATAATAATAATAATAATAACGTTTCACACGGCATTAATAATAATAATAATAATAATAATAATAATAATTTTCCACCAAGTGTCACCATTTTTTTTTTTTTTCCCACCGCGGAGTCATTTGCGATGATACACACACATCTCGCACGTATATTTTATAATTTTTTTTTTTTTTTTTAAATAATAAATATCATTTTGGGGTTTTACGAAAAAAAAGGAAAAAAGGAAAAAAAAGGAAAATTTTTGTGCTTGACAATAGATAGCAAAAGATGAAAAAAAAAAAAAAAAATTTAAATAGAAAAACGTTGTATTGAATTTATATACGATTAATGTGAAAAATAAGAGATGGATGTTAAAATTTATTATTATTATTATTTATGAGAATGATGATGATGATGATGATGATGACGATGATGACGTAGAATAAAATTGTTGTTGTTGTTGTTGTTGTTGCACGGGTTAAGAAAAAAAAAAAAGTTTGAATCGAACCCAAAAAAAAAACAAAAAAAAAAAGGAAAAACCGTCAAAATTTTGGATCTCATTCAGATTTCGCGGTCTACTTTGTGAAAATATCTGTTGATTCCCCCCCCCCCCCACAACGTTGCGATTTTTCTTTCCTATGACGGGAGCAAAGGGGAAAAGTGATTTTTGGGACGAAGGTAAAAGAAAAAAAAAAAAAGGGATTTCGAAGGACGGTGAAGAAGAGGAGGAGGATGAGGGGGGGATGTATGACGCGTAAGGGAGCCGGTTGATTATTCGCAAGACTTTTACTAGTTTTTCTTTTTTCTTTTCTCTCTCTCTCTCTCTCTCTTTCTATTTCAATTTAATTTTAATTTAAATTTTATTCGATTCGTCGTTCGTTTATCGGACTCATTATTATTATTATTATTATTAAATAATATAAGAAAAAAAGTGATTTTTATTTTATTTAATTTTTTTTCTTAGTTTCTTTCGGGTGTCGTCTCGCCATTTTTAATCATTATCATTATCATTATTTCGAATCAGGGGAAAAGTGTGCGTGTGTGTGTGTGCAGATGTGCGTGTGTATAAGTGTCGGAAAATTTTTTTGATATCGTAATGAGAAATTATTTGGATTAGTTTTCTTTTCTTTTCATTTTTTCTTTTTTTTCGGTTCGAATAAGTACGAATAATAATAATAATAATAATAGTAATAAATAAATCGTACGTGTGATTTTTTCGTTTTTTGTTGTTTTCTATTTGTTTCCAGAAGGAAAAACAAAATTTTTTTTATGTTTTTTATATATTTAATCTGAGTAATAGTAGAAGAAGAAGAAGAAAAATGTTATTTATAGATTGGATTTAAAAAAAAAAAAAATTTCAAATCTAAATATATATATATATATTTATTTATTTATTTATTTATTTCGTCGTCGATTATAGAACGTCGTCGTCGTCGTCGTCATCATCATCTTTAGAATTGTTCTAGTACATTCTTTTTTTTTTTTTTTTTTTAATTAAAAAAGTATAAAAAAAAAAAATAAAATAAAATAAAAAAAAGAAATAGAAAAAAAATAATGCATAAAATCTGTTGAGCCAAAAAGCCTTTTTTTTTTTTTTTTTTTTTTTTTTTTCATTCAAGGGATAATCCTTAAATGGTTGTTCGTTTTTAATTCGTCTTTTGAACCCTTTTTTTACCATTTCAACCATTTTCTTTAAGGGTCAATTACAATTATTATTATTATTATTATTATTTCTACTTTTTCCGTTAACGATAATTGTACATATATACCGTGATATCGTGTCGTTTGTGAATAAAAGTTTTTTTTATTTTTATTTTTATTTTTATTTTTTTTTTTTCGACGAAAAACCTTTTAAAAAATTTTTTTTTTCTTCTAATAAATAAATAAATAAATGTAAATTAAATAAATTTGATAGGTGAGGAAAAAATAAATAAATAAATAAAATGATGTCAATAAATAAACCTATGAATAATTATTTTCGTGGTGTTAAAAAAGAGGAAATTCAAAGGCAGACAAATTTATTAATACAAACAATGACTGTAAGTTTTTAATTATTAATTATTAATTATTATTATTATTATTTATTAATTTGTCGCGGTTTTTGAATTTTCTTCATCATCGACGTATAACGTCTGTTTGTTTGGTTGTTTGTTTCGATCGCGAAAAAAGTTCCTGTTGCAATGAGGATTTTTTCCAGGAAGGAAAATGTCGTTGTTCAAAACTATATCCGGTTTTTTTTTTTTTTTTTGTTTGTTTGCAGATAGAAGAATTATATTCGGAAATATTATTCGAAATATTAAACAATGTCGGGTGCGACGTGGAATCCACGGAGGAACAAACGGAAATAATTAATTACCTACAGCAAGCTTTTCATTTGGAAGATGACAAACATAGTTTTCTGTTGCAAACGGCAAAGGAAAAAGAACCGCCAAATATTCTTTTGAACGTCGAAGTCATCGAAGCAAAAGATTTGAAACCGAAAGATTGCAATGGTAAGCAAAAACAATTAAAATTAAGCAATCACACGCACGCACGCACGCACGCACGCACACACGCATGTATGAATCCATAGAGAAATTAACAATAAAAATCTTTAATAATGGAGTGAATGACGGTTATTGAGAGATTCCTTTTCTCTTTCCCTCTCTCTCTCTCTCTTTCTCCCCTTTAATTTTTGCACAGGAGTTTTCCGGGAATATCGGGATTGAAAATTCATTAGGACACAATTTAGGACATTGTTTGTTTTTCTGCTGGGTTATGCTTGCACCATGTGGGTGAGTTTCGTAGAAAACTTACCTGTTAACCTACTTTCGAGAGTTGATTTAAACAACTTGGGGGGGGGGGGCAGTCATAAGGTCGCAGGTAGTTTTTTTAAGTTAAGTTCGAATAAACGTTAAACATTCGATGCTAGGTAAAAAAAAATTGCTCAAAAGAAAAAGATAGTAATAATAATAATAATAATAATAATAATAATAATAATAATAATAATAATAATAATGGTTTATTTAAAAAACAATCAGTTAAATGTTCCCACTTCGGACGGGGTTTGAGATTTGAATTTTTCCATGACGGTACCTTTTAATCTCATGGCGTGAGTATCAAATACCTGAGGTTTCCTCCTATTTCTACATATTTTTTCGTGTACGACGAGTCTACAGGGGAAAAAAGTTCTATTACACGAACTACAATTAACCAAAGCGACATTTTTATCCGCGTCGTCATTTTTATCGGATGCGAAATTAAATTTGTTTGACGTTAACATGATTTCCGAATTCGTATCTCTTATACCAAGTTTTTTTTTTTTTCTTTTTTTCCCTCCCCTCCCCTCCCCTCTTCTCTTCTCTTTTTCGTATTTGTATGATGATAGTCCGTGGAAAGACGTTTTGTTTTACGATTTTTAAAAAATTTTATTATTATTATTACTTTCTTCTACTACTACCACCCCCTCCTGTAACATAATTTAATAAAATGTATAGTGCACGTACAAATTGATTGCGTGGGTGTATGATTATTATTATTATTATTAGATAAAACATACCTACCCGAATGTGTGTTGGAATTTAATTGATGTATTCATTCACTTATAATTTAGCAGTAAATTTTAATTAATTTTGATTTTCATTATATTTTTTTTTTTATTAAATTTAAAACAAAAAAAAAAAACCTAAAATTAAATTTTAAATGAAAAAATAAAATAATAATAATAATAATTTTTTTTGTTGTTTTTACAATTTGAAAAAAAAAATATTCGTATGAAAAATATTTATTTTTTTAAAAAAAATGGAATTCGGAACGTTGTTGATTTTTTTAAAAAATTATAAAGTTATGGAAATCAAAAAACCGTTAAAAAAAAAAAAAAAATTTATTATTTAAAATACTCGGTCGGGGTTTTTTAAAAAAAAAAAAATTATAATTTTTTTTTTTTTATTTACGAAAAAACAAACAAACAAAAATTATACAATAATAATAAAGTTTAAAAGGAAATAATTATTAAAAATAATAATAATAAAGAAAGAAATGGAGAATACATTGCTTACGTCATTATCAACCCCCTAGAAATAAAAAAAAAAAAAAAAAAAAAAAAAAAATTTCTTTCCTTATTAATTATGCCCCCGAGTCTCGTTTTTCTTTTCTAATTTTTTTTTTTTTTTTTTTCCTCCATTTTTTTTTTTTTTTAATTTAGGGTTGAGCGATCCTTTTTGTACTCTTTATTTAAATTCAACTCCAACTCATAGATATAATACTTCGGTTAAAACAGAAACTCTTTGTCCAGTTTGGGAAGAACATTTTTCTCTGTAAGTTTTTCTCTATCTATCTCTCTCTTTTTTTTTTTTTGTTAATATTTCAAAGGAGGAAAATGAACTATAATTATAATTGTAATTTTTTTTTTTTTTTTTTTAAAGACCTGTTCATAGTCCGGCAGATGATGTTTTACACGTGGAAGTTTGGGATTTCGATCCGGCGGAAACGATAAGAGAAAAAATGACGAAAATAGGAGACGTCAAAGGAGTCAAAGGATTTAGTAAATTAATAAAAGAAATTGCCGTAACGGCTTCGACGGGAAAACACGATAACGAATTGGTCGGAACGACTAATATTCCTTTGAAGGTATGTTTTCACCCCCCCAGTCCCCAGCCTCCAGCCCCTAGCTCCCAGCCCCCAACCTCCCCATTCATATTTTTTTTTGTGCTTGATTAAAGGTGATTCCCGCTTCCGGTCAAACGTTTTGGTTGCATTTAAAAAAAAAATCAAAAACTAAAAAAAGAGGTGACGTCAAATTGAAATTATCATTCAGTTCGGAAAAAAATTCACAGGTTTCGTTACAGGAATACAGGCATCTTTTGAAATTATTATTATTACACGAATTGAATAACACAAAGGTACGATCATCGTCATCGTCATCGTCAATTATCATTATCAATAACCGTTTTTTTTTTTTTTTCTCGAAAGGTTGATCCTTACGAATGGAATGGAAATTTTTCATCACTGGCCAAAGACATATTGACTCAGCACATAGCTCAAAGTGGACTCACTACGTCGTCTGTACTTTTAGCACAATGGATCGAATTTATATCCGTTCATTCGGATCATCCTCTTAATTTTATATTATTTAAAAATATATTATTAAAATTGACGACGACGATACACGCGGGAAATTTGCAAGACGACGAGGTTTGAAACGACGACTGTGTGATTGATTGGAAAAAATTTTCCCATTATTATTATTTATTTACTTTTTTTTTTGTCTTACAGCTTAAGCTTTTTTGGGAAGCGACGAAAAAATTTCTTCCATCTTGTATTAATTACATAAGGAAAATTCGTAAATATCCTGTTAATAATAAAACAATAACTAACCAGGCGAATACGGCCATAAGGTCATTATTTTAAATTATTATTATTATTATTATTATTGTTGTTGTTGTTTTGGTAATGATGAAAAGTTTTAGAAAATTCTTTTAATTTTAAACGTGGATTTCATTTTTTTAGTATTTTATCAATATTGAGTGATTTAAACGTGCCAGAAGACGTGACACTTTTTTCTCGTTCCACGTACGGTTGGTTGAGAGAACCAGAAGAAAACGAAGATGGTAAATACGAAATAAAACAAGTTGTCAAAGAAGCCATAATTCAAGGAGCATCCGATTGGTTGGTTGGATTTTTGTAACGGATAAAAATGTTTGTACGAAATGATTTTAAATAATAATAATAATGATAAAACTTGCAGGTACAATCATTTAATTAGTTCAAATTCTGAAGAAAAGTCTTTAGAAGATCAGTTACAACTTATTATTAGAGTCGTACAATTTGTAAGAACAGACATTCAAAGAGCTTTAGAAAGTTATGAAAAAGTTTTTAAAGAGTGAGTGAGGAGCAAACAAACAACAAACAACAAACAAAAAAAAAAAAAAAAAACTTTTTTTAATATTTTTTTTGTGTTTTAGAAACATGCAGTTTTCTTATGCCAGAATTTTATACGAATTCTACGAAGAAAAGGTAGTAAAAATTTTCTTTTTTTTTTAATAACAACCTTTGACCTTTTTTAATTATTATAATTTGTTTGGGGGGGGGGGAGTTAGATTTCAGAAATGGCAGAAGACGTGGTCGTGGAAGCATGCAAACTTCTTAAACCGATTAAATTTAAAGAAATTCATAACAGGTTGGAAAATCGTTTCGAAGAAGGTGATGATAATCCAATGTTAAAAATGGGAACGACCCTTTTCGAATTGTATTTGGGATTGCAAAGATTTGCCATGTGCGTTAGCATTTTCTCTCTCTCTCTCTCTCTCTGTTTCTCGATTCCTTCAATTTTTTTTTTCCAAATTTTAGTTTGGGTACCGGTTTGTGTCCGACGGGTAGTTCATTTAAAATCAACGAATTTCATTTATGGTTTCATAGAGGAGTCGCTCAATGGTTGGACATAGCTTTATATAAGGCAATGCAAAGAATCGAAAAAGCAGCCGAATTGGATAATTTAAAACCTGTTGATTCAAGCGTTAAATACAGTTCTTCTGCCGTCGACACTCTTGCCATATTTTATCAGGTAATTTTAACAATATCAATAATAATAATAATAATAATAATAATAATAATAATAATTTATCAAATGTTTAAAATTGATTTTTGAACGCGGCAAAAATTTTAAAATTAAATTTTTCTATCTCATTTTTAAGATAAAAATATTTTGGAAACAATTGGCTTGGCCGGATGTGGAAGGATCTTATACTTTTATAGCTAAAATCATAGATGTAAGTTTTTTTTTTCTTTTTTTTGTTTTTTTTTTTGGGGGGGGGGTGGGGAGTCAAAATGAATTTTTGTATTAAATATTAAAAAATGGTTAAAATGTACACGGGTAGGATATTTGCCGATGTTGCATATTTTACGCGGATAGAATGACGCGTAAAGTCGAAGGGATCGGACACACGAGTTCCATTTACGAAGATAAATTTCAAGTGACTCACGAATGGTGTTTGGCAATAAATAATATCGATTACGTGAGAACGTCTATACCGACATTTTCAAAGGATTTAGGTTTGGATGACATCATATCCGCTTTGGCGGATTTTCAAAGTCCTTCGGCTGCCGATCACTGTAAGCAAACGCTCACGATAATTGTCGAAAATGCAATGGAAACGGTCGGAAATAAAATATTAGAATTGCAAGACACGGTCGTATCGAAAGTAAATAATCATTTTTTATTAATACGCCATTTTGTTTTTTTTTTTTCTGAAAAACAAAAAAAGAATCCGGATCGTAATTATACTTAATTTTTTGTGTTTGCACAGATGTCGCCATCTATAAATAGATTTTTAATGGAAGGTGCCGAATTATTACACAGGGAATCGAATAGCGTCGAAAGGTTGATGCAATATTTGGACGAAAATTTAATCATGTTGAATAATCAATTGAACGAAGATAATTTTCAAGGGATTTTAAACGTTATTTGGAACACTGTTGCATTACTATTAAATCAACTCGTGAAAAATAGTTTAGAAGTAAGGATTTTGTATAAAATAAAAAAAAAAAATTTTATTATACCTGGACTAAGGTTCTTTTCCTTCCCCCTACCTCCCCGTCTCGCTTTTCTGTTCGTTTGTTCGACAATACTAAATGAAAAATTTTTATTATTTTAGAAAAGAAGACCCCCGAGTTTTTTTTCAAATCTTTATTTAACACTTCAAATATTGAAAAATTTTTTTAAAAAAACGGAAGATTCGAAATCGAATACGAAACTCGCGTCCATAGAACACAATTTGAGACTACACGGATTGGAAACGTGGGAATTGATACATCAATTTCATTTGGAAAGGTTTAAGGAACAGGAAGAAATGGAAAATGCAAATTTAGGTTACGTCACCGTAAGAGGTCAATTCGTTGATAATTTATTAAAAATTGAAATTATGAATGCGAGAAATCTTCATCCGAAAGATTCAAACGGTCAGTATACATTAATTTATCTTTTAATAATTATTATTATTATTATCGTTTTTCAGGTTTAAATTATTCTTATTCATATTCTTTTCAGGTTCTTGCGATCCTTACGTTAAAATTAATTTAATACCGGAAGAAAAATTTTCATCCGTAACGAAACCTCGAACTAAAACACATAAGAAAACAACATTTCCATTGTTTGATGAAGTTTTTTCAATGTGAGTGTTTGTTGTTGTTGTTTGTTGTTTTGAAAAGAATAATAATAATGATGGAGATGATGATGAATTCTTTTTTTTTTTTTCGTTCAAGGCAATTGACGTCGGATCAAAAAAATATAGAAAATTCGCTAATACATTTTATAATAAAAGATCAAGATTTTCTCGGTAACGAATTTTTAGGGGAGGCTTACATGGATTTGAAAAACATTCCGACAACGGATTCCTCCGTGAGCATTCATTCACTTTCTCAAATACATTTAAAACTGAGTCGTCCGACGAATTTCAATTCTGAAGCTTTTAAAGCTTTAGAACATCGCATAGGTGATAAATTAGCGAGAGAATTTTTAAAAAAACAAAGAACAAAAATTTCTCCTTGAATATTTAAAAAAAAAAAACGAGGGGGGAAGGGGGAGGGATTTACCGTATTACGACATGATGTGTTTTATTATTATTATTATTATTGTTTCTAATACCAAAGACTGTTTAATTAACTATTTAATATTAAAATTATCATCATCGTATTATCAAAGGTCATAATCATCGTATGTTATTATTATTATTATTATTATTATTTTTAACATATAAAAACGTTGGTTCGACTTGTGTGATGACGACGACGACGCTTCTTTCTTTTGGCTGTGGTAAATGTTTCAAAAAAAAAACAAAAAACAAAATGGCGGAAATTTTTGTTTTTGTGTATTTTTAACAAGATTTATCAATCATTAATTTGATGATTTATATCGTTAAATGCGTTATAATAAAATTATTTATTTTGCGTTAAGACGACGACGAAGACGACAGCATGCTGTTGTGTTGTCAAAATTTTCCTGTCGTTGGATTTTTTATTATTCACGACGTGACAAAACGAATCTTTTAAATTGTTGTTTAAATTTCAAAACGTAATTTCGATATCATCATCATCATCATCATCATCATCATCATTAATCATTAATCATTTTGATTTTAATTAAAAAAAAAAAAAAATTGATTTTTAATATATATATATTAAATTAAATTAAATTAAATTAAATTTTCCGAAATTTTCAAATATATGCATATGCATATTTGAATTAATAACAAGTGAGTGTAACGGTTTTTATTATTATTATTATTTACGTAAAAAATGAATTTTTATAATTTATTATTATTATTATTAATTATAAAAGAATCATTTAAAAAAAAAAAAAATTAAATTTAAATTAATTATTTTATTGTATTTAATTAATAAATTTTTTTTTACTACACGATTTAAAATGAAATAAATCCACGCAATATTATTATTATTATTATTGTGATGGGAAAATATTTAAAAAAAAGAAAATTTCTTTTGTTTTTTCTCGTCAATGCAATTTATTTATTTAAATTGTAATTGGATTAACAAAATCAATTTAAATTAAATTAAAAGAAAAAAGAAGGAAATTTACGATAATCTAATTCCTCCAGTTTTTGAACATTTATTCATATCTACAGGTACGAGATCTAAAAAAAGAATAAATTTAATATTAAATTTAACGTAAATCATCATCATCATCATCATCATCATTATTATTATTATTATTATTGTTTTTGTTTATTTATATATATAGAAAATAATATTTAATATTTACGTGAATTGTGTTCGCAATTGTGAGTGTTTAAAACGCATTTATTTCCAAAAAGTCTCGGAGAAGATTTTGAATCGTTTAAATCGGCAGCACAAACAGGATCGTAATTAGCTGGACAAATATTTGGACATTGCTGTTGCTGTTGTCCTTTTAATTTATTTTTTCCACCTCCTGGTAAACCATGAACTGAAGCAATGGCAACCATGACTGTGGAAAATTTAAATTAAATAAAAAAAAAAAAAATCATATTCAATGTAAAAAAAAGAAATTTTTTTTTTTTTTTTTACATGAGGCAATATGCATTTTTAAATCATTATTATTATTAATATTTAAATAATTAAAAAATAAATAAATTATATAAATAAATATTAATTTACATACCAACAAAAGTAAATGCAATAATAAATTTCATTTTTTTATTTTAATAAATAAATAAATAAATAAATAAAACCTTGTTACAAGTTTGCTAACTTTATTCAAACTAATCCGACAAGTTATTTAGCAATAAAATTTATAAAATAACCTCGAGATGTGTAAATCGTTGCTTATCCGGTTATTACTATTATTATTATTATTATTATTATTTTAAATAATTTTTTTCCTTATTTGGACATAATTGTCATTATTAAATAATTTTCCTCAATTATTTTTTTTGTATTGTTTGTAAACGTGTAGGAAAAAAAAATTTTTTTCTTTTTCCTTTTCTTTATTTGTTTATCTATTTTCAAGTTTGTTTTTTTTTTTGGGGGGGGGATGGAGGGGAGGGGAGGAAACGATGAGGGGAAGGGATTATCGATTGATTTTTTTTTTTTTGTTTAAAACTTTATTTTTTTTTTTTAAATAATGTTTAAGTGGTAAAATAGATAAATTTGTTAAAAATTAAATTTATTTATTTTTTGTTGTTATCGTGATGATTTTAAAATCGTGTCTTTGTTTTATTTATTTTATTATTAGTTTAATATTTAATATTGTTTATAAAAAAAAAAATGAAATTGTTTATAAAAAAAAAAAATGAAATTGTTTATAATATTGTTTGTTAAGAGGAAAAAAAAAATTTATATTGCGTGGTTAAAATAAATAAAAAATTATTTTTAAATATTTAAATGTCAAAAGATCAAATATTAATATTATCGAATTGTTTTTATATATTATGGGAAAAGTATTAATTTTATTATTATTATTATATTTTTATTTGATGAAAATATAATAATAATAATATTATTTAAATGATATGATGATATAAATTTTTATTTGTTTTGTTTAATTTTGCCTGTGGATAAGATTTTGAAATTTTTTTATAAAAAAATCAAAAAAGAAAAATTTAAGTTAAATAAAAAAAAAGGTGTAAAATAATTTGATTTATAAAATAACAATAACAACAAAAAGAAGAGTAAATAAATAAATAAATAAGGTCAAAAAAGTTTTATTTTAAATTAACATTAATTTAATTATTATTATTTAAAAAAAAAAAACAAAAAAAACTGACTGCATTAATTAATAATAAAAAATAAAAAATAAAAAGTTTATTTATTTATTTATTTATTTTTTTCTAATGCAAATTTTTTTTTTATTTCATCAAATATAATTTATTTTAAACTTTATTTTATTTATTTAATTGAAATTAAAATAATTAAAAATTACTAAAAAAAAAAAAAACAAAAAAAATTTTTTTTTTTGTTATTCGAGTGTTGAAATTTCTTTTTTTCAAAAACTTTTTTGATTTTTTTAAAAAATAATTTTGTTTTTTTCTGTTTATTAACTTAAAAATTTCTTTTTGTAAATTATTTAAAATATTTGTTTAAAAAAAACTTTTTTTTTTTTTTTTAAAAGTATAAATTTGTGTTTACACTTATTTCAAGTTTTTTACAACAACAACAACAAAAAAACATAAAATGTAATTATGTATATATTTTGTTTTCTTTTTTTTATTTTAGAGATTTTAAAAAGTTATTTTATGTTATGTATTTTTTATAATTATTGTCATTAACTTTCTCTTGCCATTTTGACATGATTATCACCATAAATAATGATAATTAAAAATATTTTTGTGTATTACTCGATTATTTGCCAATTCGATAAAAAATTTAATGGCATAAAATAAATAATTACAATATAAAATATTAATAGAATTACTGTTTTTAATTGTAATTAAACTTTTGGGTGTAAAATCATCACTTCCCTTATTCGATTAACGATTAATTGATTTATAAAATTTTAGTAATTAAACATAATTAATTGACAATAAAATGTAACCTATTTAATTGAATAATTAAACTAAATAATAATCCTCTCACTTTAATAAATTTATTTAATCGATTTTAATAATTTTTAAACTGAATTTTAAGTGTTTTTTAATTTGATGTTTAATAAATTTTTAATCTTTTTGTGTAATTAAGCAATATATATTTTTTTTTGTTTGCATGTATGATTTTTACGATAAAATTTTTGATAAAAACAATTGTTGTTTATTGTTTTTAAGGTGTAATAAATTTCAAAAGAAAAACAATTATTTATTTTTAATTATCGTATTTTATGTTACGTGATTTGGTAAATTATTATTAAGGTTTTTTCTAGGTATTCGATTGATAACTAAAAAAATGAAATTAATAAATCTAATATAATTATTGATTGAAAATAAAACAATAAAGGTCCAATAATACGGTGGTTATCGACGGCGGCAGCCATGTTGGTAGAATCGAAGTTTCTACCAACATGGCTGCCAAATAAAAAAATTATGCAGGGAAATTTTTTTTTTTCTGTCATATTGCCATGTAGTAATGGTTACCTAAACACATTATAAGAGTTAAAGTTTTTAAATTTGATATTTAATTTTATTTAAAATGGAAAATAATAAAGTTAAAGGTTTCCACGAAATGGAAATAGACGATCGTATTTTAAAGGTATATTTTTTTGTAATATTTTTAAAAATCATATTTGTTTAATACTTATATGTGGATAATTTGTGTCTTTTGCCATGTGGACCAAAAATTAATATTTTAAATTTTAACGGTAATTTAAATGTAAAAAATTATGTTTTTTAATAATTTGTTTTTTTAGGCGATTGCTAGGCTTGGCTGGATTGAGCCTACTTTAATTCAAGAAAAAGCTATCCCTCTTATATTAGAAGGAAAAAACATTCTTTTAAGAGCAAGAACTGGAAGTGGTAAAACAGCAGCGTTTGCTATTCCTGTTATTCAAAAAATTTTGAGCGCTAAACCTGTAAGATAATAATTATTTATTTTAAATATTTTTTAGGTTTGGTGTTACCTTAATTACAAT
This sequence comes from Pediculus humanus corporis, assembly GCF_000006295.1. Lineage (NCBI taxonomy): Eukaryota > Metazoa > Arthropoda > Insecta > Psocodea > Pediculidae > Pediculus > Pediculus humanus. The sequence goes on along the minus strand of NW_002987204.1, from coordinate 227,524 downwards.
AATTTTTAATAATTTCAGTTATCGTTAAATCAAGTGATTCGAGCATTAATTTTAGCTCCTTCTAAAGAATTGTGCAGTCAAATATACCAGAATTTTATCGAGTTAACAGTTAAATGTTCAAGAGAAGTTTCTTGCTTAGATATATCACAACATTTAGAATTATCAGCACAAAAACCTTTATTAGTTGAAGGACCTGATGTAGTTATAGCTACTCCAAGTCGTGCCTTGGCTCATTTGAAAGCTCAAAATATGACGCTTAAAGATTCTTTAGAAATGCTGATTGTTGATGAGGCAGATTTAGTTTTTTCATTCGGTTTTGAAAATGATTTGAAACAAATACTAAGGTAAGGATTTATTTTGTAAAGAAAGTTTTTATTTCATTACTTATCATTATTGACTTGAAATTTTCAAATTTTATTTTAGTTATTTACCAGATGTTTATCAAGCTGTATTAGCAAGTGCCACTTTAACAAAAGATGTTTTAAATTTAAAAGAATTAACATTACAAAATCCTGTAATATTAAAATTAAAGGAACCTGAATTGGCACCAACAACACAATTAGCTCACTATCATATAAGTGCTGAAGAAGAAGAAAAAGCTGTTATATTATATGTATTGTTAAAATTAAGTTTGATTAGGGGTAAAACAATAATATTTGTCAATCATGTAGATAAATGTTATAGGCAAGTTTTATTGATTTTTTTGTTGTTTTTTTTTTATTGGGTTTTTGTTTTGTTTTTAATATTTATTTGAAATTTTTACATAAAAAAAATATTTACTTAAAAGTAATTGAGAAATTCTTTTAGTAAATTACATTTATAAAACTCTAGCATTTATAATTTCAGACTAAAACTCTATTTAGAACAATTTAATATTCCCAGTTGTATTTTAAATTCTGAATTACCTGCTTCCATGAGGTGTCATGCAGTAACACAGTATAACTTGGGAGTGTATGACTTAATAATTGCATCCGATGAAAATATTGCTGATGATCCTGGGGCAAATTTAAATAATAGGTAGGGTGTTTATGTTTTTTTACATATAATTTAAATTAATTTTTTCAATTATGATGGAGAAAATATGTTTTTTAAAATTGTTTAAAAAAAAAAAAAATAATAATAATAATGTCATGAAATTATTTTATTATTTTAGGAAAAGAAAGAAAGATAAAGAGTTTGGAGTTATTCGTGGGATAGATTTCCAATTTGTGTCTAATGTAATTAACTTTGATTTCCCAAAAACTGTTGTATCATACATTCATAGAGTAGGCAGAACTGCTAGAGGGAACAATGAAGGAACAGCTCTTTCATTTGTTGCTAGCAAAGAGAGGCAATTGTTTGAGGAAGTAGAAAATCATTTAAAAATGTCATATGATATTGATTCCAATCAATCTGTTATTAGGTAAACAATAATAAAATCAATTTTTTAAAATATATCTATTAAATATTACTTTCAGTAATTAAAGTACAAAAAAATTATTTTAGAGCATATGAATTTAAAATGGAAGAAGTAGAAGGATTTAGATATCGTTCTAGAGATGCATGGAGGGCTGTCACAAAAATAGCCGTGCGCGAAGCTAGGTTAAAAGAAATTAGACAGGAAATATTAAATGACAACAAATTAAAAGTAGGCTTCATTTATATTTTTTTTTCTCAGTCATAATAATTTGATTAACAAACACCTAACTGTAGCAAACATTAAAACTTTTTATTTTTAAACAAAATTTTTTTTTATAAGGTTTCTTGTTAAAATGTGTATTATTTTTTTTTTTTTTTTAGAGTTATTTCAAAGATAATCCTAGAGATCTTCAGTGTTTAAGGCATGATAGAGCGCTACATACTGTAAAACAGCAACAACATTTGGCCAATGTTCCAGAATATATTATTCCTCCTTCTTTAAAAGGTTTAAACATAGCAACTACTTTAAAGAAAAGAAAACCTAATTACAATGTTTCAAAATCAAAATCAAAATATTTGGCCAAAGCAGAAGACCCACTTCTATGTTTAAAATTTGAAGGAAATAAAAAAAGAAGAAAAAAATAAATTTTACGACAACATGGAACATTGATAAATAATAAAATACAAAAATTTTTACGAAATTGTTCAGACTATGTATATTTTTTATATGTTTATAAGTTTAACATTTTATTAAATATTAAATGAAATACAATAATAATTACTTAATATTTTAAATTTCTCTAAAAATAAATGTTTATTTATCGCAAAATGAATGTACGGCTTGCACATTGTAAAAATTTGTATTATATTGTAAACTTGCGACAATTTTCCCCAGCAGCCATTTTTTATAAATCTTGCTATACTCGTTTACGTTTTTACGTTCCATGAAAATTACGGCTCATATTTCGTTGAAATTTTAATAAGCATTTGCATCAAAAATGTCTAAAAGGAGAATAGAGGTAGATCCTTACATTAAGAGAAAAAGGTAAAGTTGTTTAAAATTAAATCATTTGATACAAATAACAAACCAGGAAATATTAAACCACTTTAAATATATAAATATTTTTTTTTTTTTTTTGAATGTTACAGGACCGAAGAAGGTGACAATTCTTCTTCTTCCTCCGGACCCCCCGCACCTAAATATTCAAATCAATCTCAATCAGGATTATCTATAAACCCTTACACAAAATTACCTCACACTCCTCGCTATCATGAATTGTATAGGAAAAGAATTACCTTGCCCGTTTTCGAGTATCGAGAAGAGTTTATGAAATTGTTAGCAAATAACCAGTGTATAGTATTAGTGGGTGAAACGGGTTCGGGAAAAACTACTCAAATACCACAATGGTTAGTTTTCAATTATATTTTTACTTAAAAAAAATCAAGTTATTGTATGAATCTTTAAATAGCATATTACGCCATTGCCTGTAAACTGTTATTTGTAACCTTATTCTTTTATAAAATTAAAGTAATAAAGTTGATGTAATTTAAATAATTTTACAGGTGTGTAGAATACTCAAGATGTTGTGGTTCCAAGGGGGTTGCTTGTACACAACCAAGAAGAGTAGCTGCTATGTCGGTTGCTCAAAGAGTATCTGAAGAAATGGATGTTTGCCTGGGGCATGAAGTGGGTTATAGTATAAGATTTGAAGATTGTTCTTCATCGAAAACTATGCTTAAGTAAGATTTGTTTAATTTTACTTATTACATTATTTTCTCTCTAAGTCTTTTTTAAGAAATTTTTATTTAAAAAAAAAAAAAAACATCTGAAATCTGTTATAATGAACTACAAACATAAGTGCTTTGATTTTCTTAATTGAAAAATGTTTTTAATAAAAATGAAATTACAAATTGTAATATTATTGTTTAATAAAATTTTATTCTAAATTATTTTTATTCAGGTATATGACAGATGGTATGTTGCTCAGAGAGGGAATGTCAGATCCTATGTTAGAAGCCTATCAAGTGATTTTACTTGATGAAGCTCATGAAAGAACCTTAGCAACTGATATTTTGATGGGTGTTTTAAAAGAAGTTATCAAACAAAGAGCAGATTTAAAGCTTGTTATTATGTCTGCCACACTAGATGCTGGAAAATTTCAGGTAATTTAAATTTATAAATTTTTTTTTTTTAAATTACAAACTTTATTTACAAAAAGGTATTTTAAGCCATTTAATGTTGTTATGTAGTTACACATGTTGAATCATTATATTTCAGCAATATTTTGATAATGCTCCGTTAATGAATGTACCTGGGCGAACTCATCCTGTTGAAATATTTTATACTCCAGAACCGGAAAAAGATTATTTGGAAGCTGCTATACGTACTGTGATACAAATACACATGTGTGAAGAAATACCTGGAGATATTTTATTGTTTTTAACAGGTTTCTTTTTTTTCTTTTTATTTTTTTTTTAAATTAAATTTTTTTATTTTAAACATTTTTTATTGAGGTTAATTTATAATGCAAAAAAATAGGACAAGAAGAAATTGAAGATGCTTGTAAAAAAATTAAAAGAGAAATTGAAGGCATTGGACCTGAAATAGGTGACATGAAATGCATTCCATTATATTCAACATTGCCTCCCAATTTGCAACAAAGAATATTTGAACCAGCTCCTCCTAATAAACCTAACGGCGCCATTGGTAGAAAAGTTGTCGTTTCGACAAATATTGCAGAAACTTCATTAACTATTGATGGAGTTGTGTTTGTTATTGATCCAGGATTTGCTAAACAAAAAGTGAGGCACCTGTTTGATTTTGTAATTTTGAAAATACCATCTTAAAAAAAAATTAAGTTTAATGGCGCATTTAATGTAAAATAATATTTCAGGTTTACAATCCTCGTATTAGAGTCGAATCTCTGTTAGTGTCTCCTATAAGTAAAGCTTCTGCTCAACAAAGAGCCGGTAGAGCGGGTAGAACGCGCCCTGGAAAATGTTTTAGGCTTTACACGGAAAATGCGTATAAACAAGAAATGCAAGATAATACTTATCCAGAAATTTTAAGATCAAATTTAGGGTCGGTTGTTTTGCAACTAAAAAAACTTGGAATTGACGACTTGGTTCATTTTGACTTCATGGATCCTCCAGGTTTTATTTTCTTCTCTTATATTTGGGCTTATTTAAAATTACGTAATTTCTATAACGAATTATTATTTTTTTGAAATTTTAGCTCCGGAAACGCTTATGAGAGCATTAGAACTTCTCAACTATTTAGAGGCTCTTGACGATGATGGAAACTTAACTCAGTTGGGCGCCATCATGGCCGAATTTCCTTTAGATCCTCAATTAGCAAAAATGTTGATAGCTAGCTGCGATCATAATTGTTCCAATGAAATTCTTTCCATCACGGCTATGCTCTCAGGTAGTATAAAAACTAAATATTTGCACAATTTAAAAATTTAAAAAATTTGTAAAGCACGGATATCATAATTTTAAAAACTTGACAAACTTGAAGCCAAAATTGTTATCAGTTGTTCGATTTTTCCTCAAGGTTTTTTTTTTGGGGGGGGGGGGTAAGCTAAAAAAAAAAAAAAAACTAAAACTTTCGGTCCAAGAAAAATTTCTTGCAGGGAAGAATCCTTCTTCGTAAAAAAAAAAAAAAAAAAAAATATATATAGATATATATGTATATAAAAAAAAATGATTGATAAAACGTTTTCAATCATCTTTTTTTATTCAATAAATAATAACTTGGAAGGATTCTAACTTGCTATAGCTCATGTAGGTTAAAAGATGAACTAAACTGGTTGGATGCGGGCATCTGCCTCTCCATTATTTAGTCCCACAGTGTTTCGTGAGACCAAATGAAGCAAGAAAAGCGGCTGACGATGCAAAAATGAGATTCGCTCACATAGATGGTGATCATTTAACACTTTTAAACGTTTATCACGCCTTCAAGCAAAGTAAGTTTTATTTTGTGTGTGTGTGTGTGTGTGTGTGTGTGTGTGTGTGTGTATGTCGTCAGTTTTTTTTTTTTTTTTAAATTACCATTGAAATATTATTATTTGTTTTTCAGACATGGAAGATCCACAATGGTGTTATGATAATTTTGTCAACTATAGATCTCTCAAATCGGGGGATAACGTTAGACAACAATTGTCGAGAATCATGGATAGATTTGAGTTAAAAAGAACGTCAACAGAATTCACGTCGAAAGATTATTACATCAATATAAGGAAAGCGTTAGTTGCTGGATTTTTCATGCAGGTACCCGCCATTAAAACGATTCATGTATTTATCAAAGTATTAGAGTAATAATAATAATAATAATTATTTGTCTTGCAGGTGGCACATTTAGAAAAAACCGGACATTATTTAACAATTAAGGATAATCAAGTTGTTCAATTACATCCATCAACTTGTCTCGATCATAGACCGGAATGGGTTATTTACAACGAATTCGTATTGACGACAAAAAATTACATTAGGACAGTCACAGACATAAAACGTGAGTTATTTTTAAATTTATTTCTTAATCGTTTTATATTTTAGCAATACTGTATTAAGAGAAAACTAAATAAATAAATAAATAAATTTATTAATTGTATTTTAGCGGATTGGTTACTTAAAATCGCTTCACAATATTACGATTTAGAAAATTTTCCACAATGTGAAGCCAAAAGACAATTGGAGCTTTTACAATCAAAACTTGAATCAAGGCAGTATCAGGAAGGTTTTTGAATGTTTTGTTAAATAACTAATTTTTTTTTTTTTTTTTTTTTTAAACTTTATTATTATTAAATAAATAAAAAACATCTTAATTTTTATACTGTTTTTTCGAAAATAACAATTAGATTTGACGAAATAAAATATCATCAGCAAAGGGGATTAATTATCACAATGGAAGTAATAAAAAAGTTTTTTTTTTTTTTTTTCAAAAATTTTATTACTAAGTATTTAAATTCTGGTTTTTATTTTTTAAATTAATATTTACATTGTAAATTCTTCTACTACAAATTGCTTAATTTTTTTGTGTAGTGTTTAATAAATAAAATATCAGTGTAATTGAGAATTTTAAGTTATTTATTTTGAAATTTGTAAGAAATTTTTTGTTGTTGTTGAGGATCTGACTTTTACTTTTTTGTTTAGTTGAAAAAAATTTAATTTATAGTCATAGAGATAAAAACATTTTATTTCTGCAGTCTAAATACACGTTCTTATTTAGGTTGGTATTATTAATCTAGATTATGGTTTGGTTTCGAAAAAATTGAAGAGCTTGTGCAATTGCTTCAAATATTGGAATTATTTTCGTAATTACGCAGCGAAGTTATTATTTTTGTAGTTACTGAGCCGAGGTACTATTTTTGTAATGGAAAAAGGAGGTTTATCTGGGTTTTTTAGAAGAATATACAACGATCCAGTTAAATGGCAATTTATTAAAAGTCTTGGATTTTTTGCACTCTCCATTAAAATTGCCAAAGACTGCTGTGGAATGGAATTAATGCAGTAAATACCACAAATGAAATTGGATTGGCTGATATAGAATACTGTTAATGATTTAAAAGTTGTATTTAATATAAATTAGTTTAATGATTTAATATTGTTTTATTTTATTTTCATTTTAAACCCCTTTTTTTTTGTCGGTACTATCGGAATATATGAATAATAATTATAAGTATCAATTAAAATACACGTTAGCTTTATCGCCGTTTTTAAAAATTTTCGTTATATTTGTCATTGGTATATTTAAAAAAATTTAATTAGTGTGTTACCAAGGGAAACTTGTTTGCGAATAAAAAAAAATTTGCATCAAAATTAAAATGAAAATGATGTCTCGAAGATTTATATCTATGATTAGAAGTGGCACTAGGATGCCGTTAGTTTATGCGGGAAAATTATTCTCTCTGCAGTTAACATGTTTGTTAGAAATTTTATTATACCATTAAATAGAAAAGATCTTTTAACTCATTCTAGTAACGATAATTTTTATGTGGAAGAAGAATACGATGTTATAAGTTTGGGTGAAAAATTAGAGTTCGCTAAAACAGCATTAAACGAGGAAGGAATAGATTTTATCATTGAACATTTTTCATGCATGTTCTCATTGCTTCAAAAATTTAAACAATGCTCTCAAAATGTGAAAGACAAAGGATGGAAAATTCTTAAAAAAAGTTTTAATATATTAGTTAAAAGTTTAGAAAATTTATTTGAAGATGTTTCTTGTATAGATTCAGAATTACAGTGGAAAATGTGTAACATTACAAAAATGATAGTTTATACAGTTATAGAATTTATGAAAATTCATCAGGATGAAAATATTAAACAAAGTAATAAAGTTCTTGAAGGAAAGCCTCGTAAAAAGTTGAATAAGGTTATTAATGAAGAATCCGATTGGGCTGAAGAAAAAAGATTGATTTTGATTGAAATGCATTCTTTTTTGTTACTTCCATTAAAATTGTTATGGGAGCCTCCGGTGGTGGATGAAGATTTTGTTAAGTAAGGTTTTTTGCATTATCATTATTTTCTGTTTACTTAATCCGAATTTAATTAAAATTTTTAGTTTAATAGGTAATTTTTGCTACAACTGCTTAGAAGATCCCATGATCAACAGTGTCAATGCCAAGAGTATAAAAGAAACAATTTTTCAAATATTAGGAGTTTTGATCAATAATTATTTACACGGGCTAAGTTTTTGCGTTAAAGTAGTTCAACTATTAAAGACTAATGATCATTTGGTTAATGCACTTTCATACGGAGTTACTTATTTAGTTCAGGAGTGCAACTGCAATTCCATTGTAAAAGAGATTGTAAGAGAAGTTGCAGATACAGATGGAGATCAATTAGCTGTTGATATTTCTGGAACGAGAAATCTTAATTTATTTATAGTTCAGTTGGCAGAATCGGTACCGAAAGCTATTATTCCAGCCATCGATTTGCTTATTACACATTTAAATGGAGACTCGTACAGTATGAGGATATGCGTTGTTGGCGTATTAGGAGAAATCGTATTAAGCATTTTAACAAAAGAAAATCTCGATGACAATTACAAAAAAATGAGAGATGAATACCTTACTTGTCTTGAAGAACACATTCATGATGTGAATGCTTTTGTAAGGACAAAAGTTCTTCAAACATGGCAAAAATTATGCTTGGGGAAAGCTATTCCAGTATCAAGAATCAATAGATTATTAGAATTAGTTATAGGAAGATTAAATGATAAAAGTACAAATGTTAAAAAACAAGCTGTGCATTTAATTAGAGATTTGTTGGAAGGGAATCCTTTTTGTGGTCAAGTAATTGTTTTTTTTTACTAAAATAGTAATTTTTATTTAAAAACCGATTGATGTTTAATTTTATTTAATTAAATTTTATATTTTATTTTTAGCTTAACTGTTTGGAAATTCAAAACCAATTACAACAGGAAAAAAAAAAACTTGAACAAATTACAAACAATTACATTTCCAAAACTGATATTGATAAATGGGAGGAAATAAAAAAGAATTTGCTCGAAATAATTTCTACAATCGATCAAGATAAAGATTCGAGTAGTGTAGACAAAGATTTTGATGAATCAGTTGATGTATTAATTAACTCGATAGGAAATTATTTAATGAGTGGAGAATATGAGAAAGCAATCAAAATGACATTTAATTTGAAAAATGAATTTTGTAAACTTTACGATATCGAGATAGAAAACTGCGTTACGGAATCATTAATTGATATCTTACATAAAATTTACACTCAGAAAAAAACTACAATTTTAACCATTTCGCCTGAAGATCAAGAAAAAATAGAAAAGCACAATGTCGTCATTGAATATTTGGAAAACACGTTGGAATTTTCAAAACTGATTGATCTGGCACTTCCGGTTATTTTAACTTTCTTAGACTCAAATGTTACAACCGACGTACTCGAGGCCATTAATTTTTTTTCATCTGCTTATTTGTTCGGTTTTACAAAAGCTTTAGAAGGGATTAGAAAAATGTTGCATTTAATTTTTTCAAAAGAATCCAACATTAAATCTGCCGTATCGAACGCTTATAAAGATTTATACTTTCAAGCAAACGGAAATGAAAGGTAAAAAAAAAAAAAAAAAAACATTTGTTCATTTAAATATTTATTTACCATTATAATTACAAATCATTAATTATTAAAATTATTATTATTTCAGGCAAAAATCACTCACCACCGTCGAAAATTTAAGTCAACTCGTTTTGAAACTTAATTTTAGTCAATTGGAAGCATTAGAAGAAGTCGTTAAAGAATGGGTTAAAACGGAAATTATCGATAAAAATATTGTTCAAGTTATTTTCGAAAAATTTTCCGCAAAAAATTCAAAATCCGAAAATGAAAGCAAATGTTGGGCCGCATTAGTTTTGATAAGAATGATTGGATCGTGAGTAATTTTTTTTTTTTTTTTTTTTTATTTAATAATTTAAAGTTTTATTTATTCAATTACATTTTTTTATTATAAATTAAAAAAAAAAAAAAAAATTTGCAGGGAGGAGCCGAAAATAATAAAAAACAATCTTTCGATACTTTTAAACGAAGGTTTAAAAAATCGCGGATCAAAAAATTTTTTCATAGCCAAAGAAACATGCAAAGCTTTCCAATTTTTAGTTCCTTCGAAAGAACCTGGAAAAAATTTCGATCACAGCCTAAGGTATCCAAGAGATCACGAAATATTTAAAGTTTTGCATAATCTATTGAGAAAAGGGATTTGGAAAACGGACGACCAATATTTTATTCCCATGGCGGAAGAAGCCATTAATTTAACATTTCGTTGCGTTGAAAATCCGGATAAATTTTCCTGTCGGTTACTGCACGACATGTACAATGATATACTGTCGAAAAAATGGTTGAAATCGAAAAAGTCAAACGACGTAAACATTCTCCATTGTGAAAATTATAATGGTGGGTGTAAAATAAAATAAAATGTATATTTTTCTACATTTAAAAAATTTTTATTTAATTTTAATTTTTTTTTTTTTTTTTTTTTACATAAACGTAGATTTTAATTTGGAAAAGGAAGAATGTAATAATTTTTTAAAAGACGGTGATGATGATGATGATTCAAGTGAAAAAGAAATCAAAGACATAAACGAAATTATAATTATTTTACTGACTCGTTTTATTTCGATATTGGGTCAAGTAGCAGCAAATTATGTGAAATATTTGGAAGGACCCATTTTGGATGAATTAAAGTTAAGAAATCAATCCGAGTATGAAAAGAAGTTGAGGAAAATGGAAGAAAATAAAAAATTTAATATTTCGATTAGAAAAAATAGAATGTTGGGTTGGAACGAGAGCAAAATTGATAATAAAATAATGGTAGCAAAATTTATTTATTAAATTTTTTTTTATATAATTATTATTTTTGCTTCTGTTCATTGTAAAAATATTAACGGAAACAAATTTTTTTTTCAGAACGAGACCAATACGGAAGATTTAGAATTTAATAAAGTAGCCGCAGATGACATGGATATAGACGAAATGAAAAAGAGGACGGAAAATGAAATTGTCAAAGGAGGAGGAGGATTTTTAGCCAAATTCGTTCCCCTCATATTAACAATTTGTAAAAATCCCGGAAAATACAATAACAAACCTCTTCAAAATGCGTCACTCATAACTCTGTCGAAATTCATGCAAGTTTCATCGATTTTCTGCGATGACAATTTACAATTGCTCGTGACGATATGCGAAAAAAGTCAGATAAGAGGAAGGCAGGAAAATGCAATAATCGCTCTGGGTGCATTGCAATACAGGTTTCCGAATAATTTAGAACCTTGGACTCCTCACATGTACGGAATGTTGAAAAATTCAAATCCTTCCGTCAGGTACAATTCGATACTCATATTAACCGACCTCATTGTTAACGAAATGATTAAGGTTCGAAGTCACATTTCAAGTTTGGCCGTTTGCGTTGTCGATGAGGATGTCAAAATTGCAAGTGAGTCGTCATTTTTTTTCTTTTCTTTCTTCGATTGGAACGATTGAAATAAAAAATTTGAAATTTTTTTTTGTATGTTACAGGAGTCGCTCGACATTTTTTTCGAGAATATTCGCAAAAGGGAAATTCTCTTTACAACGTTTTACCGAGTTTAATATCGAATTTAACACAAAGGGAATCCCAAGTATCGCCGGATAAATTTAAAATAATAATGAAATTTATCCTGTCGTTGGTGACGAAGGAAAAACAATTTGAATATTTGGTCGAGAAAATTTGTCAATATTTCGAATCGGCGACGACGGAAAGGCAATGGTGCGATCTCGCTTATTGTTTATCCCTTTTAAGCTACGGAGAAAAAAGTTTTAAAAAAATATACGAAAATGTAAAAAGTTTCGGTGGTAAAATGTATTTGGCAGAAGTTTACGAGGCGTTTTGCACGATCATCGCCGATGCGGGAAAAAATAATCAGAGGGATAAAGGGATCGTGAATGAATTTCAAGAATTGGTGAAAGAGTATCGGGATAAATGTTGCGGTAATAAAATTGGAAATTTAGAAAGCGATAATAGAAAAGCGGCGCCCGTGATGCCGAGCAAGAAAAAAACGAAAAAGAAAAAATATTTACCCTCCGATTCCGAAGAAGAAGAAGAACAAGAGGAGGAAGAAGAAGGAGGAGGAGGAGGTGGTGGTGCGACGATAGAAGACAATGAAGATATAAAATCCGTTACGAAAAATTTAAACAAACGTAAACACGAGGAAACGAATGTAAAAAAAAAAAATTTGATTCGGGATTGTAAAGAAGAGGAAAGTCGGGATTCGGAAGATTTATTCGAAAAAGATGAAAGCGATGAGGATGATTCAGGTAAGTTAAACATTTATTTTCCTTCCCACCCCCTCTTTCTCCATAGATTTTCTCACATAAAATCAATTTTTTTTCTTTTCTTTTCTTTTCAGATGATTTATTTCGAAACGATATAAAAAAAAGAAATAAAAAAATGGTAAACAACAACAACAACAATAATAATAATAAGAGGAAGAGTAAAAGAATTTACGGATTAAAAAATTCATCCGAAGAAGAAGAAGAAGAAGAAAAAGAAGAAAAAGAAGATGGACAGGAGGAGGAGGAGGAGGAGGAAAAAGTAACGAAATCCAAAACGACAAATTATAGGAAAAAAAAACTTCGATCCAGTTGATTTTAAATCAAGGAAAAGGGAGGAATAGATAAGAAGGTACAACAAATTAATAATAAACTTTTTTTTTTTTTTTTTTTTTTTTTTTAACTTTAAAGTTTACACACTAATTTATATTTTCTTATTTTTTTTTTCGAAGGGGGAGACTATTCTTTATTGGCAGGGAAAAAAAAAAAAAAAAAAAGAAGAGGTTTCGATTCAGGGTCGCCAACTGTGAACGGGTGCAAGAAGAAGAGTGTTCTCCTCTATGGAATGAATTCAAATACTCCAACGCGTGTTAGGTAACAACACAGAATATTATACTTATGGTAAATTTACATGGGTGTACGTATATATATATATAGATTTAAATAACAAAACGGCTATGGCCTCGATGATGATCATTAAGATGGAGATTTTGCTATTCCCACGAGGGCTGGCCTGATGACTCTTTCGTGTAATTTATAACCGATTTTCGATACGACTACGATGGTTCCAGCTTCTTTCCCTTCCACCTCCTGCAATGCGAAACGGTAATATCAGTGTTGTTTGATTTTAATGTAAATAATTTGAAATATCTCAGTGTAATACATACTCACCTGTTGAAATAAAGCCTCGTGTAAATTGGGATCGAATTTTTCATTTAACGGATTCACGGGAACCAATCCGTGTCTTCTGAAAACGTTTTGTAATTGAGCTTCCGTCATTGTTAAACCTTCGAATAAATTTTTCAAATGTGGATTTTTATCCGTGATTTCTTCCTTTGGTACGCTTTCAGTCGCTCTCTGAAGTATATCACTAACCTAAAATGGAAAAAAAATATTTTTTTTGAATAATGTGAAAAACTTTACTTTCAAAAATTATTTTCATTGTTGTTGTTGTTATTTTGTATATTTACCTCTAATAAATCTTTACAAAAACTTTGGATTCCAAATAATTTAGCATCTTCTATTTGTTTTGTAAGCCTTAGTCTCAAATTTTCACCTTCAGCAAGTGATCTTTTGTATTTGTCCTGAAAAATAAGAAATGATTGAGGGTTAGTTTCATGTAAAATAAATAATAAATATATCAAATTGGCAACTAAACAATTGCAAATTTTTTTTTTTTGGAAACAAAAAAAAAAGATTTATTATTAATTATGTAGATGGGGGGGGGGGTGGGGCCTGGCTTTTCTCAGAAAATTCCTTTTCGATTGGCTACCTCTGGTTCTTTTTCTTGGATGGCATTATTTAAATTAGTCAATTGTTGAATGTAAACCTCTGAATTTATTGTCTGTGGCAGCAGGTAAAAGTAGACTATGCCTTTGTAATCCCACCAAAATGATAACAGTACCTTTTTTTTGGTTAATGTCAACCTTAGAAGTTGTTGGTGCCTGTTTCCCTTGCCTAAACCAGGATGTTTTCCTCAAAACGTCTTTTTATCTCTGGTAAAGTCTCATTAAAAAAGCAAAGATCAAGTTGTCTTGTTAACTCACACCCCCCAAATTTATGCAACAAGCTTCTTTTGTGCACAAATGTGACACATCTAGCTTCTCTGCAATGCCCCTAGTCAAACTATGCCAATCATAATCAATGAAAGCCTTTATTTAGTCATTATCAACCTCCACTGGACCCCCAAAGTGCTCCTCATCTTTCAAAGAAAAATCTCCAGAACAGAATTTCGCAGACCAGTTTTGACACTGCCGTTCTATTAAGGCTTCATCCCTCTACACAGCCTACAACTTTTTATGGACTTGTAAAGTATAAATACCCTTTCAGAAATTAATAAGCAAAATGTAGAGGAAATGTATGCTTGGGTTACCCAGGTTCAAGTGTCTTTTGCTCAAAAACAATTTAAGAGTTCAATGAAATTTTGATACTCAATATTACAGAAGGAACTGAATAATAGCATCTCAAGAGTTGTTGAAATCCGCAATTACTTAGTTGCCAAATATAATAAATAACCCAATAAATAATAATCGACTTACTTCAAATGTAGCAGCTTTATTCGTTGCTGCTTCTAATTCTTTGTTTAAATTTTCAATATCGGATTTTAATTTTTTTTCAGCTTCAGATAATTTTTCTCCTTCATTTCCTTCAGGAGGTTTATCTTGAACATTTTCAGAAGTTGTTGCTGTAAACTTTTTACCAATCCAGTTAAACTTTCCAAAAGGGGTTTTGTTAAATCTGTAAAGAACAAGTAAACCAATAAAATTATTATCGGAATTTTAAATTAATCGTTATTTGACAAATAACATTAAGTCTTATTCAAAAAACCGTTCGAAAAAATATTTTAAAATTTAAGATAAAGTTATATTGCATCATTATATAATGTATAAGAAAAGCATGGTCAAATATAAAGTGAATTTAGAACCAATTTTTCAATACGACAATTAATTAGTTTTTATTGTTTGAAAATACGTACCTAGAAGAAGATATGTGTCGAAAATTTAATGCACTTTCAGTTAAAAAAAGTAATGACCGAAACCCATTCGTAACACTAACGACAGCCATTTTATTAAAAGCATGAAAAGGAAATGGTTAAAATTATTTCGGAACAATTTAGAAGGCAGTGACGTAAAATAAACGGAAATTGGTTAGTTAATTTTTATACTCTCTTAGAGTTGCTAAAATTCATTCTTTTTACTCCTTATATTTATTTATTAAAAATGAAGTGAAGTAGTTTTATTCTGCATTAAAATTTTCTATTAATTACTATATTGTTTTAATTGATAATAAATTAAAACAATTATGGAAAAATTGATTGTTCACTTGAGGAAAAAATTTATGAATAAATTCTTATGCAAAAGCTTCATTATAAAATTTTCTGATTGAAAATTTAAAAATCTTGACATTAACATTTGTTACATTGAAAATCAAAGAAGTCTGTTAATATTATCGTGTTTTGTTAAATATTTTACTATGTGTTAAGTTTTTTTTGTGCTTTTCTTTTCTTTTTTTTTTTTTTTTTAAATACGTACAGTTTATGCTTTGCGCACAGGATTTACAATGCCATTATAAAGTAATTGAATAAAATTTTGATTCTGAAATATTATATCTGTAAGGCAATATGATTTTTCATACCTTTTAATTATTATTAAAATCTTGTACATGCATTAATTTATTTTGTAGGTGACCATTTTGATGCAGAAATACAATTTTATTACTTTAAATAATAGGTCTTAAAAGACATGAATAGTCATAGTTTTATGTTAGCAGAAAGGCTTATTCCAGCCACTTACCTCCAGCAAGCTGCTGCAGCAAAAAAGTCCAGAGAAAATTTAATAAGACAATTAATAGAGCAGGTATTTAAAAAAAAAAAAAAAAAAAAACTATTAGTTTGTATCTGTAATGTCATTTTATTTTCTATTAATATTTTGAATTGATGAAATACACTTATTAAATATATCATACAATGAACATATTTAAAGTACATCATTAAATATTTATCATTTATTTTACATACTATGAAGATTAAGTTTCTTTATCAGTAGTGTATATTATAAACAAGTTTTATTCAATGCATTATAATATTTTTAGCGAAAATGGCCTGAGGAAGGATGGGATGATACAACAATAGAATTGTTTTTAGCTGATCTTGCTCAAATGGATAGTAATAATTTTCCTGGAAATTGTGGAGTTGGTGAAAGAGAAGCAAGATTTGCTTGTTGTAAGTTTTCATTTGTCAGCATTATTGAATATAATAACAGACAATTGTATTACAAAGAGATATAATTTTGTAATTTTAGCCCTTGTAGCTAAAAGACACTACAGGCTGGGTCATGGGATTGGCAGATCGGGGGATTTAGGAGAAGTTCAGCCGAAAGCAGCAGGTTCAAGCTTGCTCAATAAGCTAACAAACTCTCTAGTTCTAGATGTTATTCGATTTATGGGTAAAAAAAAAATTTAATTTTTTTAAACAAGATAATTTATTTCTATGCTTGTCATCATTTTATTATAATTTGCGATAAATTTGATAGGTGTAAAAACATCTGCAGGATGTTTTGTTGTTCCTGTAGCCACTGGAATGAGTTTAGTTCTTTGCATGATGACTATAAAACAGGAACGACCAGATGCTAAATTTGTTTTATGGTCAAGGATTGATCAAAAATCTAGTTTTAAATGTATTGTAACTGCAGGTAAATTAATAATGTTGTAAAACACTAATTATCCTAACTGAAATTGAAAAAATGTAAATTTAAAAAAATACTTTTAAGGATTGAAACCCATTATAATTGAAACTGCACCATCCGGAGATGAGTTGAGAACGGATTTGGTTACCATGGAACAACAAATGGCGGCATTGGGAGCTGAGCATATAGCTTGTGTTGTTACAACCACAAGCTGTTTTGCACCAAGGGCCAGTGATTCAGTCGATCAAGTAATTTTCTTTTTATAATTTCCCCCCCCCCCTCACCCTAATATTTAAGAATATTTTTCATTGCTTGGTTTTAAATTTTTAGGTAGCCGTTCTTTGCAGTCGATACAACATTCCACATATAATAAATAATGCTTACGGTCTTCAAAGTACAAGATGCATGCATTTAATACAAGAAGCTGCCAGACGAGGGAGAGTCGATGCTTTCGTTCAAAGCACCGATAAAAATTTCCTCGTTCCTGTCGGAGGAGCAATCATTGCTGGATTCGATAAAAGTTTTATTGAAAAAATTTCAAAAATGTATCCAGGTTGGTTTTTTTAATATTTATGAGAATATTTTTTTTAAAAAAATTTTACAACTTTTGCATTTGTCGTTTAGGCCGTGCTTCGTCGAGCCCTGCGATGGATGTTTTTATAACTTTGCTGTCGTTGGGTATAAACGGATACAAAAATCTCATATCTCAAAGAAAGGAAATGTACAATTACTTGAAGGAAGAACTTGGAAAAGTAGCTTCGAAACATGGCGAAAAAATATTAGACACAAAAAATAATCCAATATCAATCGGTAAAAAGATATTTAAGGAATTTTATACTTTTACTGTTTTTTTTTTGTCAAAATAATTACATTAAGGACACATATTGATTTATTTAAATGCAGCAATGACGTTGAATTCCCTCGCTGGTACAGATACAAAAACCATCACCATGTTGGGCTCAATGTTGTTTTTACGAAGCGTTTCCGGTACTAGAGTCATAACCGGAAACGATATCAAAGATGTTGCCGGGTGTAAATTTGAAGGTTTGCAACCTAAACCTAAATTGTGGAATAATTTTTTTTTTTTTTCTCTCTTAAATTTAAATTAAAATTAAAATTTTTTTATAGGATGGGGAGCGCACAATAGTAATTATCCTACACCGTATTTAACCGCAGCAGCAGCTTTAGGTATAAGGAAAAGTGACGTCGATCTTTTCGTTCATCGACTCGATAAAGTTTTAAGCAAGTTGAAAGGTCGAAGTGCGCCCCCGACGCCTACTTCGGTTGAAGAAATATCCGTGGTAAATTAAAAAAAAAAATTTATATTAAAATTATTCGTCATTCCTTTTTAAAATTTTTTGTTTATTTATTTTGTTTTAAGTTTTTATTTATTTATTTTTATTTATTTTATTTTATTTATTTTTTACACCTTAGAATAATAAATGTAACGGTCAAATTAATTGAAGTTAGTTTTCCCACATTGTTTGGATTCTCAATGAAATAAGGGATGTAAACGATTTTTTTTTTTTTATAAAAAAAAGAAAAGAGAAAATTCGTAAAATAATTTGTTGGTAAGTAAGTCGAAGGTTTTACATGATTATTAAAAATTTTGGGCCCCCTTGACTCCATTAATAATGATAGGTTAAGAAAAACTAATCTGAACGCAAAAAGTATGAATAAATTAAATAGTTTTAAGGGGTATCAGAAAATAAAAAAAAATTTTTTTTTTTTTTTTTTCTGTTTCACAACAACACACAATTTCAGGTCAGAAGAGTTATGAGGAGCAGCGGTGGAGGAGGTGGAGGTTCGAGCACGCTCAACGGTGACGGTGGGAGCAACAGCGGGAGCGGAGGAGAACAACAAAGTCAAAGCAGTGCAAAATCGAGTGCTAAAAGCAGCGCGAGTACTTCGTTAGCAAGTAGCAAAGATAGTCTAAGGAAATGATACAGGCAGCAAAATGATACCGAAAAGAAAAAATAGTTACCACCAACCATCACCATCCCAATATCGTGTGGAAATTCGGTATCATTTTGTTACAAGAAAATAAAAAATGAAATTTAGAACGAAAAGAAAAAAAAAAAAAAATTATGCAAAATACGGTAAAAAAAAAAAAAAAAAAGAAAACTGCCTTGAAATGATTTCACTGCATAAATAAATAAATAAAAAAACTATGAAATTTTTGCCCTCCTTTATATATATATTAAGTTTTTACTTAAAAACGAAACACATATAAAACACAAAGCGTCCGTATATAATAAATAAATAAATAAATAAATAACTTTAAGTAGTTGAAAAAAAAAAAAAAGAGAGTAAATAAGTAGGAAAAAAAAAAAAAAAAAAGTTTATTATTATTATTATCAATAGCTTTTATTAAATCGTCGAATATTCTCTCACCCGTGAAACTTTATTCAAACTGTTTTCATTTTTTTTCCAATGGAATTAAAATTAATTAAATAAAATAATAAATAAAAGAAAAAAAAAAGACGATGACGTCGACGTGTATTTATTTCTAGTGAAAATAATAATAATAATAATAATAATACTATTGCTACCGCTAGAAAAAAAAATTGTGACAATTAAAAACAATGAAATAATTAATTAATTAATTAATTAATAATGACAATATTTAATTAAACGGTCTAAATCGGTATAAATAAATAAATAAATTTATTTATAAAAATATCAAATCTTTGTTTGTCACATTTAATTGGAATTTAATTTAAAAAATTAGCCTAATTAAATTTAAGAAAATTTTTATCGATGAATTTATATATATATATATATATAATTAAAAAAAAACATTTTTTTTCCGAGATGATGATGATGATAGGAGCCATTAATTAAAAAAAAATAGTTGAAAATTTATTATTAATATTATTATTATTATTATTATTATTATTATTACTTTCTTTTTTATTATTATTATTATTTATTTTTACTATTTATGTATTATTAAAATTATTTATTTATTTATTTAAAAAAAAAAAAAAACAAAACCTGTTATCATTCTTTATTATTATTATTATTATTATTTAAATTTAAAAAATTAAATGATAATAATAAAATGCTGTGTAAATAATAAAACGCGTCGTACCTGGTTTTATCAAATTTACATTAATTATGGATATTTTATTATATATATATATATATATATATATATATATTGTTAGTACGTCAATTTATTAATTATATTGCTTTATTTAAAAAAATTAATGAGAAAAAAATAATAATTTTTTTTAGTATTAATTATTAATTAAAATAATTTATTGAAATTCTTTTAATGATGATGATGATGATGATAATAATATTATTATTATTATTATTATTATTATTATTATTATTTAGTTTGTAACGACAGGAAAAATTAAAAAAGAAAAAAATAATAATAATAATTTTTCCTCCCCCCCCCCTCTAAAACTTGATCAAATTTAGAAAACGTTATCATTATCATTATTATTATTATTAGTTATTGTTTATTATTATTATTATTATTATTATTAAATTTGCATGTAAATACTTACAAATAACGAATGCGATTGTTAATTTTTTTTTTTTTTTAAGAACGTCTGGAGCATCACAAAAATTTATAAAAAAAACCAAAGACACACATCATTTTGTTACCATTTTATTTATTTATTTATTTATTTATTAAATAATTTTTTTAACTTGTTATGTTTTGTTATTGTTTTTAAATGTATTCGTACCGGAAATATTATTATTATTATTATTATTATTATTTATTTTATTTAAAAAAAATAAAATAAGTAAATAAATCGTTCGGATCGAAACGAAAAATGAATGAAAAAAGAAAAAAATTAGTTTAAAAATTTGTTCTTGAATTATTATTATCATTATTATTATTATTATTATTTTTTTTTTTTATTATTATTTAATAATTAAAATCAATAGTTTAATATATATATATATATATAAAATTTTTTTTTAAACGTCTTTTCGTTGATATTATCCTGGAATTTAAAATTTTCCAGTTGAGATTTTTATTTTTTTGTTTATGTACATAGGTTGAAGACAGAGAGAGAGAGAGAGAGAGACATAGAGAGAAATAAAGCAAATAAATAAATAACTTATGAATGAAAATTGATTTTAATTGATTTTTCTTAAATCTAATGCTATCATTTACGTTCTTTTATGATGTTATGGTCGTTTTTTTATTTTATTTTTGTTTTTTATAATGTCTAACGCTCTGTTTTTCTTCTCTTTTTTTTTTTAAAACAAAATATTCATTTGTTTTTGTTTTTGTATTAATAATCCCGGATAAAAACTTAACGGTCGTCGTCAAACGTTTTTAAACTCAACAATTACTTAATTAGTAATTTTAAAAAATTCAAAAATTTGTAAAAAAAAATATTCAATGTAAAAAAAAAAAAAAAAACAAATTTTGAACTATTTTTTTTAATTTGTGACTCTCTCTCGTCAAAATTTAGTCATATCTGGAACTTTTTTTTTTTTATAAAAAAAATCAAATTTTGTTTTGAACTCGTTTTTTTTTTTCTTTTTTTCTTTTCAGGTTGTTTACAACAAACGAAAAACGAAAAATTCACGTCACGTTTTTAGGTCCGTCAAAAATTTTTTTTAAACAGGAATTTGAATGAATAAATGATAGAAAACAGAAATTTTCTTTTAATTACGAATAAACAAAATCGGTAAGTATAAAAAAAAGAAAAATTTTCACGTTTAATTTATAACCATTAAAACCAAAATCAAAAATTAACATTTAATCACCCTCTCCGCCCCTCCTGCAATTTAACGATTATGCAATTTGTTCGACTTACAAGTACTACTAAAACCATATCTTTACATTATATAAATGTTAGTAATAATAATAATTTTCCCGAAAAACGATAATTAATAATGGGGAGGGGGGAGAGGAAGGGGGAAAAACTATTCGTACGCCATTTTTATTTATACTTACTTATTTATTTTTAATTTGAAAGCAAATATTTCGTCATTTTATACGATTATAAACGCCGACCATTCATTTCTTTTTTTATAAAACGAACAACAAAAACGTTATTTATTTTTCTTTTTAGCATTAATAAGAAATTATTTGAAACAAATTTTTTTCCCTCCTTCTCCTCTCCTCCCCCTCCCCATTATTTAAAGATCAAAAAATTTATCATCATCAATAAACAAACAAATTAAATTTAAAAAAAAAAATTAACTTTAATTTAAAAAAAAAAAAAACTTTTAAAAGTCTTAATGTCAACGTCCTTCTTTTCAATTAAAGCTTTAACTGTCTAATTCACAGATTTATTCTCAAACATATAACTGATCAAAATGTTTCTCTTTTCAAAGTTTAACGTTCGACTAATCATAATAATAATAATAATAATAAATAAGTAAATAAAAAAACAATAATTTTATTTATAAAAAAAAAAAAAAAAATTAAACGATGACGCACATTTAGACAAAAAAAAAAAAAAAAAAAAGGATCGAGGGTGAATCCCGTATTATTATTATTATTATTATTATTATTAATAAACTTCGACAATTAAACTTTTTTTTTTTTTTTTATAAACTCAATAATTAAAAAATTTTTTTATATAAATGGATTCACTTGATCGTTAACGTCACGACAAAATGTTTTTAATAATACTAATAAACAGTTCATGATGATGATGATGATGATGATGATGATGATGATTTATGGATTTGAATTTATTTTCGCGCCAAAAAAAAAAAAAAGAAAAATTTTGACGACGTTTAAATCAACTTTAAAAACAAAAAGGTTGTCGTTGTCGTTGTTGTTGGTGCGGGGGTGGTGGTGGTGGTGTTGGTGCCATTTAAAACAATTTCACTATCAAAACAATTAATAATTTCACGACCATTTCCGCATAATAATAATAATAATAATAATAAAAACGTTTGTCACACTTTTTCTGTCTTCCATGCATTACCACCACTTCCACATTATGTGGATTTTTTTTCTCCTTCTCCTTCTCCTCATTCGAATAACCTTTTTTTTTTTTTTGAATGACAATATTTTCACATGATGAACGCGTATAACAAATAATTTAAGTATAGAAACAAACGACTAAATACAATAATATTAATAATAATAAAATAATAAAGAAATCAGTAATGAAAATCACGTCTTTTGGCACATACTCTAGTTCTAACGGATTTTTATTTTATTTCAAATTTTATTTTAAATTTTCATTTTTATTTTTATTTATCATATCATATGTTGTTGTGCGTTAAAGATATGTGACAAGTGAAATACAAACAAACAAACAAACAAACAAACAAACAAACACAACAAACAAACACAAAACAATTTTTTAACTTCTTCAGCAATGTTTTTTTCACGTAAGTTTTTATTTTATTTTATTTTATTTATCATTATTATTACTATTATTACTATAAGTGATCGGTAAGTGAGATTGAAACGAGAGAAAATTA
>NW_002987204.1:196602-204450 GCF_000006295.1 Pediculus humanus corporis | reverse complement strand
CCTGCCGATTTTTTTTAAACTAAAAGATTTTTACACAAATCATTTAAAAAAAAAAATAGGAAAATCTCAAACCGGAAGTTGAAAACATAATCTTTATAAAAAAAAATTTTTTTTTTCTTTTTCTTTTTCTCACAACATCCGGATTTTAATCTCATCAATTTTTATTTTATTTTTTATTTTATTTTTTTCCTTTGATAAAAAAAAGAAATAAAAGTTTCCAAAAAAAAAAAAAAAAAAAAAAAGAAACCGGACAGAAGATATCTCTCTCCCTCTCCCACTCTCTCTCTTTCTCTTTCTAATTTTGGATAAATTCCAGAAAAGTTCACAAAATCAACGAACCAATTAAACCGGGGAAAACTTTTTATTGAAAAAAAAAAAAAAAAAATGCAAACTGAAACTTCCGACAGGAAGTTCTGTTTAAAAAAAAAAAAAAAAAAAAAGATGGTTTAATGTTCAAACTTATTTTAATTTATTATTATTTCTCTCCCCCCCACCTCTCCAAAAAAAAAAAATTTTCCCAATTTCTTTTTTTTTTTTTTTTCTAAAAAAAAACTTTTTTTTTTTTTTTTTTTCAATCTAATTTAAGAGGGGAGAGATTTAATTAGATTTAACCCGTTTACTTCTTTTTACGGGCCAAAAAAATTCTTTTTGTTTGTTTCTGAACACAATTTCCCCTCCCCCCCGGATTTCCCCCCCGATTTCTACCCCTTTTTTTTATGAATTATGTTTGTTTTAAAATCCCTTTTAGGAACATAATAATGATAAAACAACATTTTATTGTAAAATCTCCGTTTAAACATAATAAAACAAAAACAAAATAAATAAAAATTAATTAAATAATGACGTCACTGATTATATTATAATTTTTAATTAATTAATTAATTATTTTCAAAACCATTGAAAATCACCATCATTATTATTATTATTATCATCATCATCATCATATTTTTTCTAAAACTTTTTACACCGTGTGTTTTTTTCAAAAAATTCATTCAATCATTCATTCATTCATTCATTCAACCTCGATTAACAGAAGAAATTTTTTTCTCATTCAAAATCTTTTAAAATTAATATTTCAATAAGTTTTAATTTTTTTTTTTTTTCTTTTCATTTTACAAGTATAAATCATTATTATTATTATATTAAAAAATTAATTATTCATAATTTATTAAAAAATAATAATAATAATAATAATAAAATTTGTAATTAATTATTCATTTAATGCAACGCGCGCGCGTTCGTTGATTAAAAAAAAAAAAAAAAAAAATCTGGTACAAATTGTTTCTTTTTTTTTTTTTTTTTTTTATTAGGTTCGAATACCATTTAATGCGTTTTGGTAACCAATAATAATAATAATAATAATGATTAAAAATCTCGACACGATTATCGATAATAATCGAAATTTTTTTTTTCTTTTTAATTTAGGTTCGAATGTGTTTTACTGGGTCTTCTCGTTGGGAATTTTTTATTTAATAAATTTAACTCATAGCGAATCCATTGAAATCGTCACGCCGGAATCGAATACGGTGACTAAAAAACCAACCAATCCTCCGTACGTTGGTAGTGATAATGATAATGACAGTAAGAACAACAACGCAAACAACAAAAACAAAACAATCGATTGGAATAGTAACGATAGTTACATAAATGCTTATTTGGAACTTAAAAGAAAAATTCCGGCGAGGAGAAAAAATGATGATGGTGGTGGTGGTGGTGATGGCGACGACTTATCAACGAGTCCGACAACACCAAAAACATCATCATTATCATCACCTTACAACACGGTCATACGTTCTTCTTACCTACCTGAAAATAAATATCCTTCCATCACGCAACAACAACACCAACAACAACAACAAGAATATTGGACACAAGTTCGTCCTTCTTACCAAAATTTATATCCGGTTTACGGTCCTGTTAATCACCACCCCCACCCTACCCAACACCACTACACCCACCACGAAGACGTTCTTCCTCATTCTTCGTCATCATCGTGGCATAATAAACCATACTCATCGGGAGCGGGTGGTCTTTCTCTACTCTTACCTTTTTTACCTAAAAAAATATCAATGAAATTAATTTTTAAAATTTTACTTAAATTAATTTTATTTAAAATGTTTGTTAAATTCGTTGCCGTCGTTTGTTTGTTATTGTTCATACCTTTGTTGGAATCTAAAAAATCAATGGGAGGAGGAGGAGGTGGTGGAAGTAATACAGATGACGAAATGAAAAAAATTGAAAAAATCGATTACATAACCAACATAATATGGAACAGCATAGAGAAAAAGAAAAAACATTACGGTAACGAAACAACAGCAGCAACAGGAACAGCAACAACAACAACAAAGCCGGAACCAACGGAAGAAGAAATCGAACAAGATAAATTAGAAGCAGAAGAATTACAAGAAATAAAAAAAATTGCAGATGTCATCGACATGGAACCCAATCTCCCAGGGTAAGACATTTTCTTTTTCTTTTTTTTTTTAAAACGTAACAAATGCAAAAGGAAAATCGAATAACAAAAAATCGGAAAAATCACGTAAATAATTTCTCTTTCTCCCGCCATTTTTTTTTTCTCTTATTCATCTGCTCCCACGTTTCTAAATTGTCTGGAATTTTTTTTTTTTTTTTTACCAACAGAGCTTCGACTATTGGATTTTTACGTAGATGTGCTTCATTTATGAACGCCATTTCAAACATAATGCTCATGTATGTTAAAAGACAAAACAATCCACAAAGCCATTGGACAACACGTTTTATTCAAAGACTAAGAGAATATTGTAAGTTTTTCATTTATTTATCATTATTATCATTAACATCGCCATCATCATCATCATCAACGTCACCATGAACGTCATCAACGTCATCATAATCGATCGAATCCTTTCGCCCGTTATAATTAATTTAAATTTTCTCGTAATTTTTTTTTAAAAAACATTTCCTTATACGGTTAAATAATTTAATATTATCATTATCATTATTATTATTATTATTATTATTATTATTATTATTATTATTATTATTTATTCAATTCACGAATTTAAAAAAAAAAAAAAAAAATTTAACGAGTTCAAACCAAACACATGTAAATATCTGTTCTCATTTTTTTCCTTTTTTTTTTTTTTTTTGATTCTTTTTTCCTTTTTTATTTTTCCTTTTTTTTTCTTCCTTTTTGATCGAATACAAAAAAAAAAAAAGGAAAAAAAGCGTTTTAAAAAAGGATTTCTGTCGTTTTTTCCTCTCTTACTTTTGTTTGTAATACTTAAAAAAAAAAAAAAAAAAAAGTATTGAAAATTTAAATAACGTCTTTAAAAAGAAAAGAAAAAATTTTTTTTTTTTTTTCATCATTTTCCCGCTCTCATCTTCCTTGTTCTTATTCGAATTTTACCGAAATTAACCGAACTTTTCCGAATTTAAACCATATGAAGAGAAAGGGTAAGAGAGAAGGAAAAAAAAAAGGGGAAATTAAAAAGACCCTGCGTGCTCATAAATTCATTACGAACGCGTTAAACATTTTAAAATTAATAATATTTAATTTTTTTTTAAAAAAAAAAAAAAGGAAAAACTTGGTAAAAAAATTTTTTTTTACATTTTTTCCAGGCGTCGTAAAATTAATAACTATAATAATAATAATAATAATAATAATAATTAACGAACCCGTCATTAGTATTAACAAAAAAAAAAAATAATAATAATAAAAAACCGTTCAAATAAAAATAATAATAATAATTTCACCCAACTCCCCCCCTCCCGAAAAACAAAAATTTTAATCGTTTTTATTTATTGCTCTCTAAATTTTTTTTTTTTAAATGCCCGCATCGTTTTTTTTGAAATAATGATAATGATGATGATGATGGAATGGAAAGATTTTTAATAAAAAAAAAAAAAAAAATTAATTATTCCCCACTTAATAATAATGTTGTTAATTCCCGTTTAAACCTTTTTTTTTTTTTTTGTTTTTTTTTTTGTTTTTTACACGTGATTCGTATCGCTTAGAGGGTCAAAAATTTTTAAATTTTCATTCAAAACAATTTAAAAAAAAAAAAAAACATGTCAAAACAACAATAATAATAATAATAGTTAAATTAATTTTTTTTTTTCAACGTCATAACATATTCAATACCCGTATTTGCGCTCGCCCGAACGCGCGCGAGCACAAAATTACAAAACCTACAAACGTTTGAGCGGGGGGAGGGAGGGGGAGGAGTCAAAACTTCAAAAAAAAAAACGACCTAAATATATATATATATATATATATTTTTTTCTTTTGTTTGTGTGCCTGAGAGAGAGAGAGGGAGAGAGAAAGGGAGGAAGGAAGAAAGAAAAAAAAATTTAAAACTATATTTCATAATTTTTTATTTAAAAAAAAAAAAAAAAAAAAAAAAAACTAAACTAAAGAGATCCTCAACAAAAAATCTCGAGTTGAAATTATTGTTAAAATAAAAACAAAATAATTCTTTTTAATGGCATCGTATAAAATTTAGATTTTAAAAAAAAATGAGTTTTGGTTAAGACAGACCCGTATCTCTCTCTCTCCCCCCTCTTACGCCCCCCCCACCCACCTCTCGTGCGACGCCCCCTAACGCCCTATTGCCCCTCAAAATAAAAAACCAATTTAAGTGGGTTAAAAATAATTATTTTGTTCTTTATAACAAATTTATTTTACATTTTTGTTTTATTTATTTACAAATAATAAAAAAAAAAATTTTTTTTTTTAAATTTTATTCCAGTTGGACAAACACGAGGATGATGATGATTACGATAATTCAATGAATGATTGATTGAATGAATGAATGAATGAATGGGAAAAAAATAACGAAATATGAACAACATCGACATGAACTGCAGCTATCACAACGACAACAAGAACAACCACAACAAACAATTTCTGTTTGATGTGTAGATTGTTTAAGCATTAGCATGACAGACTTATGTTTATTTATTTATTTATTAATTAATTTATTTATGTATTTATTTGTGACGTTTTTGTTTTAAATAAATTTTTATTTATTCCATTTTGCCAAAATCGAATAAAATGGCAAAAATTAAAAAAAATTTCCTATTTTTTCTCATATTTGTAGAAAAATGATTTCGTAATCAATTAATAATTTATTATCATTATCATTATTATTATTATTATTATTATTATTATTATTATTATTATTAAAGTAAAACGGAAAACAACGAAAAAAAAAATAATAATAATAATTTTTTTTGTTCCGAATTCTTTTTCTTTAAAAATAAAACTTATTTAAATTTTAAACATGACAACTTAAACAAACTTTAAAACAAAAAAAATAAACAATAATAATAACAATAACAATAATAATAATAATAATAATAATAATAATAATAATGTTTTTCAAAATTTAATACAAAGTTTTTATTTTTTTACTTTTTTTTTTTTTTTTAAATTTAAAAAAAAAAGTTTAAAAAAAAAGAAAAAAAAAATTCAAAATTTAAAAATGATTTCGACGACATTTTAAGTATCAGGTACGTTTTTTAATTAATATTTTTTTAAAAAATAAATTACCACAGTTGTTGCGACAACATAATCGTCAACATTTTCCGCCTTCCCTTTTCTTTCAGGTACGCTAAAGAATATTTTTGTTTTTTTTTGTTTATTCGATAAGGAAAAATCCAATATGGATTCCGACGCAATCATATCAACGTCAAACGAATATAATTTTACGACGGATGACACTCAAACGGCAAATGTGACATTGGTCAGTTGTAGCACGTGCAATAGAAAGTTTTTCCCAAACAGGCTCGTCATTCATGAGAAAATATGTAAAAACAAAAGGAAACCTCAAGTGTTTGACATACACGCCATGAGAATAAGAGGAACCGTAATGGAAAAATTTAAAACTCAAATTAAAACAGAAGTAGGAACTACTATTATTATTATTATTATTATTATTAACATTATCATTATCATTTATCGATTAACAGTAATTTTAATTTTTATCAATAATTTATGCGTATATATATTCGAATAGGATAAACCGATTGTTAAAGAAGTTCAATGTCCTACATGTTCTCGTACTTTCAATCCGGAAGCTGCCGGAAGACACATACCCATATGTGCAAAGTTACAAAAGAAAAATAAAAACGTCGAACAAAAAAAGCAAAAGGAAAAAAAGAATTTAATTAAAAAAAGTTAATTTCATTACAGATATTTATTTTCAGATATTAATTTTTTACTTTTTTAATTTGTATTTTAAATCGCGCGTGTGTAAATGTTCACGGCGGACATTTTGAAAATTTTTAATAAAAAAAAAAAAAAAAAAAAAAAAAACCGTCGTCGATCGAAATATAAAATAGAAAAGTTTTTAAATCATCGATTGACGATAATCAATATGAATATTTCAAGGTTACGCATCATTAATTTCGCGATAAAACGCCTTAAACTCGAACTTCGTAATACGAATAAAGCAAACTATTTCGATATAAATCAATTTTCCTACAATTTCCATCCCCCTTTCATAATTTTTCCCTCGTGCATTCCATCCTTAATGTAAGCACAGTATACAAATTTGCACCTATAAACTTAAGTAATCTGTAGGATGTTCAGAATTTTTCTAATCATAAATGAAATTTAAATTTGACAAAACATGTTACAATGAAACAAACTAACTTAAGAGAAGGGTTAAAGTAATGTACAGTCAATAGATTCACACTTAAAACAAGAGTACAGAGATTTTATATTCACCTGATACCTCAGATTAATTAAATACGAAAATTTTTAATACTTTTAATGGCAAAATACGTTAAAATGTATCAGGCAAACATAAAAAAATGGGGGTGTACAGGGATTTTATATTTTTCTGATACCTTAAATTGATAATTATAAACTATGTTGTATTGAGACAAACTAACTCAAGAAAAGGGGTAAAACAACCAACAATCAATAAATTAACCCTTAAAGTGAGGCTCTTACTTGTAATAATCAAATGTACTAATACATCTTCTAGATTTTTTTTATTTCCCACGCTTCCTTTTGACACATGACAAACCGTTGACTACTTTTTAAATTTAAACTTAAAATAATATAATTATCACTTAAATAATAACAAAAAAACTAATTATATCACAATAAACTAAACTCAATTAAACAAAACCTATAACTAAATTTTTAAATAAAACTATATTAAAATTAATTAATTAAGTTGACATGAATTGTAAACGCGTGTCAACCATCGTAGAACTCCCCCGCGCCCTCTCTCATTATTATTATTATTATTATTCTATTATTAGTTAATAACTACCGTAAAAAAAAAAAAAAAAAAAATTTATTTTTTTATTTTTTTATTTCGTACGTCCATTAAAGTCGAGCCAAATGAGGATAATTTTCTTTTTTTTTTCTTTTTTTTTTTTTTTCATACCGGAAATAGTAAATTTTATGGGTGTGGTTTTCATACCCCCGTAGGGGGTTAATAACGTGTGAGATTTTTTACACGAAGGTGTTATAAAAAAAAAAAAAAAAAAAAAAACTATGGGAATATGAGTTAATTAGAATTTATTAAACGTGTAAATCACGAGGAAAAAAAAAAATGAATTATTTTTAACTTGTTTGAGATTTTTTTTTTTTTTTTTTTTCCTGGGGGGGAGGGAGGAATAAGGGTGTTGGTAAAAATGTTTATTCCTTTTCGGAAAATAACAAAATGATATAAATAAAAATCCCAAAAAATTTTCCTCATTCAAAAATTAAAAAAAAAAAAAATGTCAATATGCCGAGATGAATTTTTTTCTCTCTTTCATTTCTTGTTGAAAAGAAAATAATTAACTAATTAATTATTTAATTAATTAATTAATTAATACGAGAAAATCTGATTTTGATGTCGGCGC
>NW_002987204.1:192015-196582 GCF_000006295.1 Pediculus humanus corporis | reverse complement strand
TTTCTTTTACTTTTTTTTTTGTTAAAAAAAAAAAAAAAATAAATTTAAATTATAGTTAGTGGGTTTCGTTCTCTCTCTCTCTCTCTTTTTTTTTCTCTGACTTTTGGAATGCAACTGAATAATGTAACAAAAGTAAAAACTCTAAGCGGAAAATTAAATTTTAAATTTTTTAAAAGATTTTTTTTTTTTTTTTCAACGGGCATAAAATAAATGATTCCTTTAGAATCTTAATAAACAAGAAAAAAGAAAAGAAATCGTCAAATCTTATACGAAAGAAAAAATAATAATAATAATAAAGAAACGTGGTAATAATAAGTGGAAGAAGAAGAAGAAGAAAAAGAAGAAAAAGAAAAATTGAAGATAACGATGATGATGATGATGAAAAAAAGAAAAAAAAAATTTTAAGAAAAACGTGGCGGAAGAAACGTGGTAGGCAAATCGGGGAAAGCGTGGGGAGAGAGAGAGAGAGAGAGAGAGAGAGAGAGAGAGAGAGAGGGAGAAAATACGTGAAAGCAGAAGGAAAGAGTAGAAAAAAAAACTGATTAATAACTTTTCAGTCACTTCGATCGTTTCGGCACCTGAAACCACGTTTTTAGATTTTTTTTTTTCTTTTTCTTTTTTCTTTTTCTAATCAACTAAAATCTTCTTCATCTTCTTTTTATTTTTTTTTATTTTTTTTATTTTTAAAGCAATTTTTTCTCGTTCGAAGTTAATTTCATTAAAGTTTTATTAGAAGCAGATGCTGTCCTTTCATTCATCAAATGTCTTCTTCTTCATCTTTTTCTTCTATGGTAAACCTCAAACCCAATCCCCCTGTTGGATTTTTCTTTTCCCCCTTTTCCCCTCCCCTACTAACACCGACAGGCATTTTCTTCCTTTTTCTCTCTCTCTCTCTCTCTTCCTTCATACTCTTAAAAACCAGAACCTTTATAATTGGACCCATAAAAAAGCCTCCCTTTCTTTGATTAGCTTTGAAATAAATAAGATAATCATTAACCTTCCGCCATCTTTCTTTATAATATCCAAAATAAAACCTTTGAAATTTTTTTTTCCTTTTTTCCTTTTTTTTAAACGTTCCTATTTCCGTTATTAAAATTCGGTTTCGTAATAAATATTCTTATCCTTATTATTATTATTATTATTTTTTCATGCACATTTTAATTGTTTTTCCTTTTCTCCCCTCCCTTTTTTTAAACGTTAATCCTAAATAAAAATTCTAACGAATTAATCGCGAGGGTTTTTTTTTTCCCCGAAACCAATTCATTATTTTTAATTTTTTTTTTTTTTTTTTTTTTTTTTTTTTTACCTCTTTAAAAAAAGATTTCTTAAAATGAAAATTTATTTTTCATGTAATAAATTATTTATATAAATAAAATTTTACCTTTTTTTCCCCCCATTTTGGTAAAGCAAGGAAGAAAGCAAGGAAGCTCCCCATTATTTTTATTATTTTTTTTATTTTTCACTCGTTTAATTACTACAATCAACATCAAAGTAATAATAATAATTGTTCGAGTGTTAATAATTATAATTTACTACAAAATATTATTATTATTATTATTATTAAAACCCTTTTTTTTTAATTTTCCCCACACCCTCCCCCATCCCCATCATCATCATTTTTAATTATCAGTCAATTAAAAATTTTTTTTTTTTTTTTTTGAGAAAAAATATTTAAAAAAAAAAAAAGGGAAATTTAAAATTGAAAATTTTTTAAAATGTAATTTTGGCAACACTGTTTCCTTCATTTTTAATTTTTTACTTTATTTTAAAATAAATTACGTTTAGTTATTAATTTTTCTTTTTGTCTGGTTGTAATATCTCGGGTTAAAATTTTTATTTAACCATTTTCCTTTTCTTTATTTATTTAACTTATTTTTAATAACTAATTATTATTATTATTATTATTTTAAGGTTTTCATTTAAAATAATTAAATAAAATTATTTTTTCCAATTCGTCGTTATTAATTCGATTAAGAAAATTCGTTATTAATTAATTTGATTGTTTTTTACACACAGAGAAATACAGATAAAGAAAGAAAGAGAGAGAAAGAGAGGGAGGGAAATGGGGACGGGAAATGGGAGGGAAAAATGTCGCAAAGTCGTCAAACCGTCGGAAAAACGCAAAGAAAAAATAAATAAATAAATAAAGTGACGTTAATGTTTTTAAACGTTAAAATTATTTTTTTTAATACGTTTTGCAAAAAAAAAAAAAAAAAAAGGAAAAAGGAAAAAGGGAAAATTGAAGGAAAAGTCAAAAGAAAATGAGGAAACGAAAATGGAAGGGGGGGGAGGGAGAAGAGGAAAAAAACGTTTAAATGCGGAAATTAATTTGAAATATAATTAAATCCTCTTAAAATAAAAAAAAAATAAAATAATAAAAAATAAAATGGAAATTTAATTATTAAAAAAAAAAAAAAAAAACGCGGGAGAAAAAAGACGGTCAAATTTAGACTAAAATAATAATAATAATAATAATAATAATAATAATAATCGAATGTAAATATTCCGAGCTAATCAATTTATTTTCAATTTATTTTCTTTTTTCCTGTTTTATAATAATAATAATAATAATAATAAAATGTCAATTTGTAAATAAAAAAAAGGGAAATTATGGTAAATACCAATTTTTTTTTTTTTTAACATCCTGATAAAGTTAATTTTACTTATTTTTTGGGAGGAGGGGGAGAGGGCTGGGGTGTAGGGTAATAATTATCGATTATTGAATTTAAAAAAGTGTGATTCAAAAAAAAAAAAAGAAAATTTTAAGAGGTAAAAGAAAAATTGACAGGTCAGGCAGGTGTAGAAAACAACAAGTTTTAAAAAATTGCCTTTTTTTTAATGTAAAAGTTATTATTATTATTATTTTCGTAAAAATGATTTTCCGTTTCCCCCCCCCTCATGTCTCTCCTTTCTTTTCTTTCTATTGAAAAACAAAAACGTGTTTAATTGATTTAAAGACAAAAGGAAAGTATATAAAAAACAACACTTTAAACATTTTCATGATTGATTTGTTCAAAAATGGCCAACAAAACACGAAAAACAAAAAAACACGAAAATTTTTTTTTTTTGACGTGATCCTAATGCCTGAAATTTCATTTATCAAAAGTCTAAAATAAAACAACCAACCTTTTCCCCCCATTCCTTTCCTATCTCTCCCCCTCTTCTCCTCTTTGCGCGAGACCTTTTTTTTTTTTTATTATCGTGTAATAAAACACTGCCGTAACTGAAGCAGAAGAAAGTTTTTTTTTTTTTTTTCGGTGCACGAATGACTGAATAAAATGAATAGGTTAATAAAAATAAAAAATATGAAACATTTTATTTTAGTTTTGGGTGATAGAAAAATGATGAGTACGTAGTAGTAATGCGGAGGTAGGAAAGGAAGGAGTGGGAATGATACGGAAAAAAAAAAGACAATGACGATGATGATGATGATGATGATGATGATGAGGAGGAGGAGGAGGAAAATAAAAATACGGAGATGATGAAGACGAGGACAAGAACAATGAAGATGACAAACAACAACAACAACAAAATCCCTTGTTTAAATTTTACCTTTCCCTAAAATTATTATTATTATTATTATTATTATTATTATTATTATTATTATTATTATTATTAATTAATTAATTAAAAAAGATAATAAATAAAAAATAAACAATTTGAAATGTGTCGCGCACGTTTAAAATGTGACAAAAAAAAAAAATTTATTAAAAAACTTTAAATAAAATTCACAAACAATCGACAGAAAGTGATTTAGATAGAGTAATGTCGGGGGGAGGGGGGAAACCATTTTCACGTGAAATAAAAAGGTGAGTGAGAGAGAAAGAGAGAGAGAGATAAAGTAAAAAAAAAAAAAAAGATGAAAAGATGGTGTGAGATGGTGTGAGGTGGTGGCGGTGGGATGGCAGTGAAATAAAAAGTTGAAGATTCATTGAAACAAAAAAAAAGGGAAAAAAAAGGAGAAAAAAGGAAAAAAAAAGGAAAAAAAAGGAAAAAAGGAAAAAGAAACAAAAAAAAAAAAAACGAGAAATAGAATATTACTTATACTAAAGGTGACAATGAAGGATGAGGGTTTTTTTTTTTTTTTTTTTCTCCGTAAAAATTTGGTCAATTCGAGGAAGAGGAAGAAGAAGAAAAAAAAAAAATGAAACTAAATAAAAATCGAAAATAGAACGGAAGATAAAATGGAAACCGGAAATTGAATCTTCTACTCCCAAAAAAAAAAAAAAAAAAAAAAAAGTAATAATGAAATGGAAATGACTTAGTTTATAAAAAAAATAATAAAAAATTCTGGACTTTTCCAGAATTGTCCTCCTCGTGTTTTTTTTTTTTTTTTTTTTTTTTTTACTTTTACCATTTTTCGGGGAGGTCTATTCATTTCATTTTCTCTATTTACGTAAAAAAAAAAAAAAAATGATAAAAAACGTGATAAAAGTCAAAAAATTAATTTTATTCTCATTAAAATTAATTGTTTTTAATAAAAAAAAAAAAAAAAAAGGAAAAAAGGAAAAAAGGAAAAAAGGAAAGAAAAAAAAAGAATTCTAAATATTTAACGAAGGTTCTTTCA
>NW_002987204.1:149396-191599 GCF_000006295.1 Pediculus humanus corporis | reverse complement strand
CGTTTCCCTTCCCCGCTTTTTACGTCATCATTTCATTTGGCGCATATTTTAAAAAAAAAAATTTACAATACGTTCAAAATACTAAAAAATAAATTATCCATTTTTTTTTTCCCTCCTCCTCCCTTGAGTCGGTTTAATTGGAATAAAACAAGCTTTTTATTATTATTATTATTATTTTATGATAACTGTTTATATAGAGAAACGTTTGAAATCCCTTTTTTTTAAAAAAAAAAAAAAAAAAAAAAAATTCTTTGAATTTTATCCCCCCATCCCTTCCCACCCCCCCAAAAAAAAAAGAGTAAAGAATAAAAACTTTTTTTTTCCTCTCTCTCTCTCTCTCTCTCTCTCCTTCTTTTATTTGTAAACGACGACAAATTTTTTAAGGTTCGTTTGCAACAAAAGTTCCCACAGAAAAAAAAAAAAAGAAAAAAAAAAGGAAAAGTTTTATCAAAAAGGAAAATAAAAAAAAAAAAGGAAAAAGGAAAAGGAAAAAAGGAAGAATCAAAAAAAAAAATTTTTTCCTTTAATTTCAATATAAATAATTTTCCTATTAAAATTTTCGGTTTTTCAAACGAACAAACAAACCAAACGCAAAAAATAAATAAATAAATAAACAAACCCGAAAAATAAAAATAATAATAATAATAATAATAATGATAATCCCAAAGGATGAAAAAGGAAAAAAAAAAGTAATAAAATGTATGAGAGAGTAAATTTTAAAAGAATATAAAAGTAAAGGAAAATAAAAAACAAGGGGGGGGGAAAGGGAAAAATTGATAGACGGAAAAAAAAGAAAATGAGTTTTAAAAAAAAAAAGTGAGACAGAGAGAGAGAGAGAGGGGTATAAAGCAGAAGAAAGAAAGAAGGAAAAAAATATATATAAAATAAAGATAGGCAGGGAAAAAAAAAAATAAAAACCGGTCATTAAAGTGGGTGTGAAAACCTCAAACAAAGCAAAGTTTCAGGAAAATAAAATTAAAAAAAAAAAGAAAAAAAAGAAAAAATGAAGTAAAAACGGTCGGAATAAAAAAAAAAGGGGGATGGAAAAAGGTTAGAGGAGGGGAGAGAAAAAAAAAGAAGAAAAGGAAGGAGAAGAAGAAACAATGTGCTGACAGTAAGAAAAAAAAAAAAAGGAAAAAAAAAGTGTTTCCGATTTAAAAAACATTAATTAGATTAAAAAAAAAACCGCTGAAATTTTATCTTAAATAGTTTTCCCTACTTCCCCCTTCCCTCCCTTTTTCTCTTTTTCCCTCCCCCTCTCCGCCCCCGCCCCCTCGTCTCTAACGTTTCTTTTTCCATTTTCTTTTTTTTATAGCTTTATAATCGATAATTACTATTGAATTTAATAACTTTTATGTAATTAATATATATATATATAAATATATATATATATATATATATAAATAATTAAAACAATCATTAAAACACATTTCAAAACCGGAAACGGATGTGATATTAATAATAATAATAATAATAAAATAATACAGTAACCGAATGAATTTAAATAATATACGATGATACTTTTTGTTTTCATTTCCCATTCGCATCCAATACTTCCAATACTCCGAAAAATAAGGAATAAAAAAGTTGGTAGCACTGGAAAAAAAGTAAGAAAAAAAAAAGAAAAATTTAAATGGATGGATGGATGGGAAAGAAAAGTAGATGGTAGAGTAACTAACACGAGGAGGAGGAGGAGGAGGAGGACAATGAGTGATGATAAACTTAAGATATTTGATTTAATTAAGAGATCAACGAGTGAGAAGCAGAGAGAGAGAGAGAGAGAGAGAGAGATAGGGAGGGAGTGGGGTGTGAGGGGGAGGGGAGGGAAAGGAAAGGGAGGAGAAGACGAAACCTCAACAGCAAAAGATTTTCTACCGTTTAAAAGAATAAGAATTACATTTTCCAAAGAAATCGGTGGTAAAAGGGTGAGCAAACGAAACGCATGTCACGTGATTATGCGCGACGAAAGAGAGAGAAGGAGAGAGAGAGAGAGAGAGAGAGAGAGAGAGAGAGAAAGAGAGAGAAACTAATGACGGATTCTCTCGAATGTTTAGTTTTAACTCAGCATCTCGTCTGGACCATTGTTAACCGTTTTTCGTACGCGCGAAATTTTTATCAGAATAAACCAAAAAGAAAAGTTTTTTTTAACATTATCGCGTTCGCGTATTTTGTGACGTCATTAATTTGTTTGTTTTTGTTTATTATTATTATTATTACTTATTTACTTTTTTTCTCGAAAGTGACGATAGGAAAATATTTTTTTCGTGATTTTTTTCTCGAACAAACGAAAAAAAAAAAAAATAGTTATCGATAAGAGAATTATCAAACCGGTAAATAGTAATAATAATAATAATTTAACACCGGAATTTTTTTTCAAAAAATTTTTTCGCGTTTGTGAAATAACGTCATAACGTCGAAAATAATCAGTGATAAGAAAGATAAGAGGAATATGATGGGGTGGAGGAAGGAAGGGGAATGAAAGGGAAGATTTTTTTTTTTTTAAAGGGGAAGCGAAGGGAGGAAGGGAAATACAACCTTTAAAGCAATCCTTATCACCGTGCCTTAATATCCGAACCTATCTCGTGTGATGACGTCATAACCGGTTAAAATTATCAATATCAATATTATTTATAGATATATATATATATATTTTTTTTTATCCTTTGATTTCGTACGAAACGAAAAAAATAAAAAATAAATTTCCCGTCGTTTTTTCTATTTTTCCTTTTTCCGGTACAAAAAAAAAAAAAAAATGGAAAAAAATGGAAAGAAAAAAAGGAATTCATGTCTTTTATGTAAATCAATCTTTTTCACTTTCATCCTTTTCATTTTTTTTTGTTTTTTTTTTTTTTGTCTTTCTGACAAAAAATTTCCTCGTCGATTATTCTTATTCTTATTTTTGTTTTCCTCGTCAAAGGTTTTTTTTTCCTTTTTTTTTATCCTTTTCCTTTTTTTCCTTTTTTTTATATACTCCATTCGGACCGTTTTTTTTTCTTCTTCTTCTTTTTTTGTTATCGTTATCATTATTACTATCATCATTTCATTATTATTATTATTATTATTATTATTATTATTATTATTATTATTATTATTTTTGAAAGTATAAATTTATCATTCTAGTTAAAATTATGCATTTGTATGAAGAAGAAAAAATAAATAAAATAAATAAATAAACTTTTTCCTCTTTGCTTCCTTCCTTCCGTCCTTCCTTCCAGTTTTTTTTTTTAAATTTAAAACCCCCTCCCCTCCTCCCCTCCCTCTACTTTTTTTTAAATTTTTTTATTTAGCGCTCTTTGTTTTAAACAAAATAAATAATTTTTATTAAATTAATAACTACAAGGTCCGTTCTTTTTTTTTTTAAACAATTAAAAATTAAATCATTTTTATTATTTTTTAACGGAAAATGCGGGGGTGGGAAGAGGGTGAGGGGGGTGTAGGATGAGAGCGGCGGGGCGGCAGATCCATTTAATAAAAATAAAAATAATAATAATAATATCGATAACGACGATGGTCCGACGCGTCGCGATAAAAGTGTAAATAAACAATAGTGAAAGTGTCATTAGATAAATAACACATTTTTTTTTTTTTTTTTTCCTACAAAGGTTTAGGTGTTTTGATGAAAATGAATATTTTTTTTTGAATAAAAATAAAATAGTATTGATAATAATAATAATAATAATTAAAAATAAATAAATAAATAAAAGAAATGGACAAAGTGAGGAGGAAATTATATGAAAAAGAAAAAGAAGAAAAAAGGGAAATTTTGAGATGATATAAAGAAAAAGAAAAAAATTAAATTTTTTTTTTAGCATCAATGTTGGGACTCGGATTATTTTTTCATTTTATTTCTCGGGAGTTTAATTTTCTCTCTCTCTCTCTCTCTCTCTCTCTCTCTTTATTTCTCGTTTTGTTATTGTTTGTTATTGTTTTATTGCTTTTTTTTTTTACTTTTCAATATTTAATTAAAAAACAAAAAAAAAAAAAAAAAAACGAACAAAAACGAACAAAAACAAATAAAAATTTTCTCTTTTTTTTTTTTTTCTTTTTTATTTCTATACGTAATTAACTTAACGGTCAAACGGTTAAAGAATTATTTATTTCCCGTTTTGTTCGATATCATCATCATCATCATCATCATCATCATCATCATCGTCGTCGTCCGAGTCATTCTTTTCTTTGACTTTAGTATTTTTCTTTTGAAATAAATAAAAAGAAAAAAGTTTAAATTACTTTTTTTTCTGTTTTTTTTTTCGTCTTGTTTTAAAAAAGAGTCATTTTAGGTGTGTGACAGCCCCGAGGAAAAACAAAAAAAAAAAAGAAAAACTTTCTAGAAGTTCATTGTCAACAACCTCATTTTACAAAAAAAAAAAAAAACTATAAAACAAAAACTTTTTTTTTCCTCTTTTATTTACTCTCGGTTGTTGTTTCATCAGTTATCAACGTCCAAAATCACGATTAGTTTATAATTATTTAGAAAAAAATTTAAATTCTCTCATTTTTCTCCTAACCGGAAATAAAAATTAAAAATGGCGTCGTCGCACATACGTAAAACAAAAAAATTATCATTTAATATCGAAAATCGAATTATTTGAATAAAACGAACGTGAATTTCAAAATCGATTCAAATAAAAACAATTAATGATAATGATAGTAAAATTTTATTATTATTATTATCATAGGTAATTTTCTTTCATTTTAATAATTAACAAAAGCAGACGAAAATGGTACGAAATTAAAATTCTTTTTTTTTTTAATGAATAATAAGAAAATAACTGAAAAGTTAAATTTTCTTATTTAAATATGAATATTATCTGATCGCCCCGAAATGAGTGAGAGAGAGAGAGAGAGAAAGTGAGTGAGATAATTCAATCTTATTATTATTATTATTATTATTATTATTATTACATTTAAAAAAAAAATTTTCTTTGTAATCGTAAAAAAAAAAAAAAACCCATTAAAAAAATTTTTTTTTTTTAACCTTTTTAAACTTTTTTCAAAGTTTTTCATTTTCAAAAAAAAAAAAAAAAACCGTTAATTTATTATATTTTATAAATACTCTCAGAGTAATAATAATAATAATAATAATCATCGAACGTTATATTCTACTACTGACACGTTTTTATATTTATTTATTCGTGACTTTAAAAAAAAAGTGAAAAATTACTCGTTTTTGAAATAAATATTCGATTTTGTGTTAACACCTGACGGACGGTCGGTCATGTTCAATTAGGGATGAAAGAAATTCATCCCCTTTAATAATGATAATAATAATTTTTTTTTTATTTCCTTTTGTTTTATGTGTTTTTTTTTTGTTTTTATGTTTTCAAGGGGTAATAATCCGTTATTAAGGGTGTGGCACGAAAACGGAAACGTTTGATTTTAACCATCTGTAACTTATATGAATATAATCAAGGGAATCCCCCGAATGAAAAACCAAAAAAAAAACGCCTTTAAAAAAATAACTCACGACGACTATGATGATGATGATAATAATGATGATAATGATAATGATAGTAATAATAATAATAGCAATTCATATTCATCATCGTAAAAGCAAAAAACAAAAAAAAAAAAAAAAAAAAAAAAGGAAAACGAAAAGAGCGTCACGACGAATACATTTTGGCGGCGGCGTTCGAGACGCCATTTTGAAAACGAAAAAAAAAAAAAAAATTTGTTTTCAATCGTATTTTATCGAATTAATACGAATTAATAAATAATAAATTATAAATTTATTTCAATAAATGACAACATTATTATTGTTTATTGTCGCGTTTTTGTCCGGGTCAATTTTATTTGACCCCGCGAACAAACACATAATTGGACGCACATGTGACGACAGAATTATTGAATTACTACCGTCACGTCTCCGCCATTTTTGTTTTTTTTTTTTTTTTTTTTTTTTTTTTTTTGGAGGTGGGGAGTTTTATTTAGCCCTTTCCTCCTCCCCCCTTTTCGAAATGTGAATAAAAATTAAAAACAGATTTTTAGAATTTAATCAATCGAAACTTTTTTCGTTGGAAATTTTCGTTAATCGTCTGCTTTTGGGAGGAAAAGCCTGTTGAACGATTAAAATTTAAATACGTTCGAAACGAATAATAATTCTTTTCCAGTGATAAATAAATAAATATATATATATTTTTTTTTTTCAAATCGAAAAAGTAATAACGTTCAGTAAAAAAAAAAAAAAAAACATGCTGTTGTTGTTGTTGCTGTTGGGAGAAAAAAAAAAAAAAAAAGTAAAAATGGAGCGTTTATTGAAAATGTCGAACGTTTTAGCCATCATCGAACGACAAAAAAAAAAAAAAAAGAATTTCAAATCAATTTTTTTTTTTTAAAGAGATCAATAGTTCATCACCTCATAGTTAAACAAAAAAAAATTCAAATATTTTCATTTCGTTTGTTTCTCCCCCTCCCCACTTCCTCCCGTTTTTCACTTCCGCCCCCCCTTTAAAAAAACAAAAACAAAAAAATTATTTTGAGGTTCTCGGCGGTGCTTTTAAACATAAAAATAAAATGTTTCTTAACCGAAAACTTTTTCCCGTTCTCATACTTGCAAAAATTTTAAAGTTTCTTCTTTTACATCCTCTTCCCCCTCCCTCTCCCCTCCCCTCTCCTTCCTTCCTTCCGGTAACCCGTTTTACTTTGATTCCTTGGGGGGCTCTAGTCATCCAAAGGGGTAAAATCTATATAGTTGCAAACTTTTAGACAATAATTTATTTTCCTTTAAAAAGTCAAAAGTTAATAAATACTTTTTAAAATACTTTTTTCTTTTTTCAAAAACGACGCGCCATTTTTGTTTTTTTTTCCCCTCCCCCTCTTCCTATTTCCGTTTTTTATTATTCATTTATTTATTAGTTCTTTTTCAAAAAAAAAAAAAAAATTTTTTCATTTTTTAATTTGTATGTAAAAATACGGGACTCCTTATTTTGTATACAAAAAGAAAAAAAAGAAAAAAAAAAGGGAAAAAAGAAAAACGTAAAAATAAAAGAAAAATAATAATAATAATAATAATAATAATAATAATAATAATAATAATAATAATAATAAAAGAAAGCTTTCAAATAAAATTATTACTTTCTGTCATATTCAATGTATGCCTCTCCTTAGAAATTTTTCTTTTCCGCCATTTTCAAAGCGCAACAGGAAGTTTTTCCTTTTTTTTTTTTTTTGACAAAAAAACCTTTTTTTACTAATACTACCTTTTTCATTTATTACCCGTCGTTTTTTTTTCTTTTTTTTTTCAAATTCAAATTCAAAACTCTACCTTTTCTTTTTTTTTTTTTTTCTTTTCCTTTTTCAAAATAACTTTTCAACTTATTATTATTATTATTACTATATTTGCTAATACACAAAAATTAAATCGTAATTATATATATATATATTTATTGGTTATGTAAGAAAAGTGAAAAATCATTATTATTAAAAAAAAAAAAAAAACCGGAAACGAATCAATTTTTCTTTCTCTATGACGGCGGAACGTTTTTTTTTTTCTTTTTTTTTCGTTTTTAATAAATTTTATTTCACGTTTTACAAAACATAATCATCAATATTAATTAATTTAATAAAAAAAAAAAAATAATAATAAAAGAAACAAGTAAAAATTAAATATTAATTAATAAATTAATTAATTAATTCATAATTAATGCTACATTTTCAGTGTGTCTATGTTTGAAACTGTTAGAAGTCCGAGTTCCTCAATTGATAGACATAAGGGAAGAAGCCATATTAAAATGTAAATTCGATTTAGAAGGTGATGAATTATATTCCGTTAAATGGTACAAAGAAGAATTAGAATTTTATAGATACATGCCGGATAATAATCCGAAAATATTAACTTTTCCAGTGGATGGCGTTCACGTTCTTGTAAGTTTTCATTTATTTATTTATTTTATTACAAAAAAAAAAAAAAAAATGGGGAAAAAAAATAAACCTCTCTCTCTTTCTCTCTCTCTCCGAATTCGACCATTGATTTTATTTCTCCCCCCCCCCTCTCTCTGTCTTATATTTCCCTCCATCTTAAATAAAAAAAAAAAACTTTTAAAGTCCTCCTCCTCCTCCTTCTTCTCCTTCTTCCCGTTTTTCTTGTTTTTTTTTTTTTATAAAGAAAATTTTTTTTCTTAATTCGAAGGCGAACCCCCCTTAATTGTTCTCAATTAATTAACTTAATTGCAGCCTTGAATTGCAGCTGCGAACTCTTTCGACAAATTAACTCAACCTAATTTAAGAGATTAATCTTCCTTGTGTGTGTGTGTGTGTGTAAACCAATAAGAAAATTTTTCATCTATTGTTCCTTCCCTTTTTTATTAAACTAAACTAAACTAAACTAAAACTAAATATATATTTATATATAGAAAAAAAGGGAATATTGGAATTTAAAAGGGAGTAAAAGAAAAAAGAAAAGGTCAAACAAAAACAATATCGGTTAGATTTGAACGAAACGTTTACAAAAAAAAAAAACAAATTTTCGATATTATTATTATTATTATTAT
Source organism: Pediculus humanus corporis (assembly GCF_000006295.1). NCBI lineage: Eukaryota > Metazoa > Arthropoda > Insecta > Psocodea > Pediculidae > Pediculus > Pediculus humanus. The sequence continues at coordinate 183,110 of NW_002987204.1, read as the reverse complement.
TGTTATTTACCCTTGTTTAAAAATCATTAGAAATTCGATATAATACGTATAAATCTTATTAAAAAAAAAAAAAAAAAAAAAAAAAAACATTTAATTATTTTTTCGGGTATTGATTTTTCCGGGAAGAAGGGTAAACGGAGGAGAGGGAGAGAGAGGGAGGAAGAGGGATAAACATTTTACTCGTTTCCCTTTTTTTTTCATAACGATAACAATATCAAATACAATTAATCCACGTCTCAAACCGTTGACATCATTAATGAAAAAAAGTTCATTAAAAACTAAAAAAAAAAAAAAACTACCCTCCCAAAACCCCTTCCCTCCTCTCCTCCCCTTCCCCTTTCCCTTTCCTACCATAAAAAAAAAAAATTTATTACTTTGAAATGTCCGTTCAAGCAACGAATTTACTCTCTCTCTCTCTCTCTCTCGCAAAAAAAATGTCGATTATTATGAGAATTTTATTATTGTTGTTATTGTTTGTTGTTTGTTGTTTGTTGAAAGGAATCCAAAAGCAATGTAACTGTGATAGCATTAAGTCCATTAGACTATACGACGAGCGGAGTTTATAGATGCGAAGTATCGTCCGAACGTCCTCATTTCAAAACCGTTTACAAAAGTCAAAACATGTCCGTCTTAGGTAAGGCCCCGGAAAAGCCCCGGAAAAATTTTTCTTCGAATTTTCTCCTTTTGATAAAATAATCTAAGGGGAAAAAAAATTTTTTTTTTTTTTTTTCATTTGATTTTTTTTTAGGGCTCCCTAAAACCGGACCCATCATCGAAGGCGTGAAAGAAACTTATTTTTTAGGAGATTATATCACCGGTAATTGTACTTCCTCTCCGTCCAATCCGCCGGCTCAAATTCATTGGTTTATCAACGACAAAAAGGTAAAAAACAGGAAAACGGGAAAAATCAAATCATAAAAAAAAAAAAAAAAAAATCAATAGGAAACACCGGAAACATAAGAAAAATGAGGGGAGGGGGCAGAAAAGGAAACGGTGTATTATGAAATTGAGGGAGTCGAAACGAAAAAAAAAAAAAAAAAAAAAAAAAAAAAAGAAATTAGAAAGAGGAAACTTTGAAAAAGAGCTTACGGTCGAACAATACCGGAAACTTAGTTCAAACATTTTCAATCAACAAAAAAAAAAAAAAAATATATGAAAGCGATGAATATTAAAAAACCTTTTGTTTTTTTCCTCTCTCTTTCTCTCTCTCTCTCTCTTTTTATTTCTTTCATTCGTATTTTTTTTTATTTTTTTGTTAGCTGTAATCTATTTAAAATTAACAAACGTCAAAATAAAATAAAAAAAAAAAAAAAAATCAATTGACAGTAAATAAAAGGAAACAAATAAAAAAAGAAAAAAAAGAAATGACGCAACGAATTTTTTTTTTGTTTTGTTTATGTTTTCCAGGCAGAGGATTGGCTTTTGGAATATTATAATCCGTCTAAAAAAAAAGAAAAATATAATTTAGAATCGAGAGTTTTAGGTTTGAGATTTCAAATCGATATAAATCATTATCAGGGGAAAAGTCAAACGTTATCACTGACGTGTCAAAGTTCGGTCGGTGGTAAAACTAAAACTCAAAGGATAAACGTTAATTTATTAAGAATGATGACGAATCAGAAATTTGCTCAGGAACAAATCAACAGTGGAGGTACGTAGTATGCACACGCTTTTCATTCCACCGCCTTCTTTCCCTTCATCACGTTTTTTTATTTTCTCTATGATGGCGAAAAAAAAAACAATTTTCTTATTTGTTTACATTTTTCATTTGTTTACATTTTTTGTTTTTTAGGGAACGCATTCGGAAGAAATTTAAAAAAATTATTTTCCTTGCTCTTCATTGCATCCTTCATGATATTAATATAAATTTAGTTTTATTATTAATAATAATAATAATAATGATAATGATAATAAGTGAATGTTTATAAAAATAAATAAAAACTAAAATAACTTTATAGTGAATCTAATAATAATAATAATAATAATAATAAAACAAAATAAAACCAAAAAAAATTATTTTAATGTCGTGTACACAATCTATTATTATTATTATTATTAGCAGAAGCAGCCAAATAAATAATAATAATATTATCGTTAAATTTATTTATTCTTTCCTTTTTTCCATTTTTTTCCTTTTTCTTTCTTTCTTTACACATCCCATCTTTAATTATTCGGATAAATTAAAAAAAAAAATTTTTTTTTTTTTTTAAAAAGGTAAAAATTATATACGTATGTACATATTGATTTAAACGAAAAAGGATGAAAGGATGAAAGAAGGAATGAAAGAAAGAAAGAAACTTTCTTTTTTTTTAAATACGGTTTTAAAACGCGTTATACCGTGATACGGCCCTGAAGCGAGGAAAAAAAAAGAAAAAAAAATTTTTTTTTTTTTTTTAATCAAAGTAAAAAAACAACACCGTTAAATAATATTTTTTTTTTTTTTAACCTTTAAAGTTAAAAAAATTACCTTTTATCTAATTTAAAGATTTTAAAATTCAAACGAATATTTTCCTTTTTTTTTTTTTTTCCTTTAATTTTATAATTTAACTAATTTATTTTTAATAATGAATCGGTTTTTGAAGTTTTTACTAAAAAGTTTGAGGTAGAAAGAAAAAGAAAAAGAAAAAGTAAAATAAAAAGAAGAAAAAATAAAATGGAGGGAAAAGAAGGAAAAAGAAGAAAAAAAATTTTTAAAAAAAGATGGAGGAATGGTTGTTGAGTAAAAAAATTTTATTTTATTTTTTTCACGAATAATTTTAAAAAATCTCTATTTATCCTAAAGGGCAGGGGAGGGGGGTGGAGGGGAAAACGAAAAAAAAAAATGCGAAAATGAATATTTCTCACGTCAAAAATGTATTAAAAAGGAAAAAAAACGAAAAAACGAAAAAAAAAAAGGAAAAAAGGAAAAAAAAATTTTTAAACCGAAGGGTTTTGTGTTTGGTTTCCGGTTAAATTTTACGGTCGTAACCGTCGTTTCCGTTTTAACCGTCATTTATCAACATCAAATTTTTTTTTTTTTTTCATTTTTTATTACACGCAAAAAAAAAAAAATTATTCTATTTTTTTTTAATTAAAAAAAATCACAGCAAAAACTTTCGAATCGAACAAAAAAAACATCAACATCATCATCATCATTTGTAATAATAATAATAATAATAATAATATGAAAACATTTTAGTATAAAATCATTTTAATTCGCGAGACGCGATATAAAATTTTTCATTTTATTATTTCTTTGTTAAAAAAAATCCATATCGGAAGGTTTTTATCTCACATAAATTATAAGATGAAAATGACGTGGGGGATTTTAAAACCCTTATGAGAAAGATGGAAAATCGGTAAATTACCCTTCCTTCTTCTTATGATCATCTTACCTAAGCTTCGTGATAATAGCATGTTCGCGTAAAAGCACCTGTTCGCATTAATATGCATTATAATCTTGGGAAGAAAAAAAAAAAAAAATAAGAAATTTCAATAAAAAAAAAAAAAAAAAAGTAAAATTTATCCGAATTTAAACAATTTCAAGGATTTAAATAAAATTTCGAATTTCAAAATTTCATTGATTTACCTCAAACTACTCCCCACCGCTACCATCGCCACTACCACCACCACCACCGCCGCCGCCACGATCAAATTAAATTCCGTTAAAAAACAAAAAAAAAAAAAAAATTTTTTTCTCATTAATAATAATTCGGTAGCCAAAAAAACAAGAAGAAGAAGAAGAAGAAAAAGCAGAAGACGAAAAAAAAATATGTTTAAAAAAAATTTTTTTATTTTTTATGGAAATAACAATCGAGGCATGAAGAAGACAATCAGTTTATCACTTAAATTAATGTAGCGTGGACTGAAATTAGTCAAAAATTAATCTGTACAAAGCGTAACCCAGACGTGAAATCTATGCCCTTATTTTTCCCGTTTTTAAACCCCCCTCCTCCCCTTACGAAATCATCCCTCGTTTCTCTCTTTCTCTTTCACTCTCTCTTTTTAACATCCTCCCGATCCTCTTTCACCCTCCTTCATTTCCAAGTTATACTGACGGTACAGATTAATAAATCGTGGCCAAGGTTTCTCTCTCCCTCTCTTTCTCTCCCCCCTCTCTCTCTTTCTCTTATTCATCCGTTTTCAGCGAGAATATAATATCTCTAGTTTTACATCACGATAACATTAGTAATGAATGAGCCAGAATGAGAGAGAGAGAGAGAGAGAGTGTGAGATTATTCTATGAAAAGGGTTAACACACACACAAAAAAAAAAAAAAAAAAAAGATGGATAGAATGCTTGCGTGCGTTTATGTGCGTGCGTGAGTGCGAGAGAGATAGAGATAGAGAGAGAGAAAGAGAGAAAGTGAAATGAAAAAAAAAAAAAAAAAAAAAAAAAAAAAAAAGAAGGTAAAAAGATTTTATTGCTTTTTTTTCCCCTTTCATTCTTTCTTTCTTTCCTTCTTTTTTTTTCTTCCTTTGCGAAAAATGAAAAAGGAAAATTTTCACAAAGGAAAACAAACAATATTGAGATTTTGCATCTTTCAAAGGTTTTTCTTTTTCTTTTTCTTTTTCTTTCTTTCTTTGTAATTATTACATCTTGGAAAAGAGAAAAATATCGGCAGCGGCGGCCGCCGCCGTCGTTTTTCCCTATTATTTCCTTTGAATTATCATTTTATCTCTTTCCCTCCTTCCTCCCCCTCCCCCCCCCCCTCTCTCTCTCACTTTTACTTTTTTACTTTTTCATTCATTCATTTATTCATTCATTTCTTTTTTCTTTTTTTTTTTTGTACTTGTTTCTTTTCTTTCTCTTGTCAAACGACATTAATAATAAAAGTTATATTTGAAAATGAAAAAAAAAAAAAAAAAAAAAAAAAGGAAAATTTTCAAAATGGAGTTTTTTAGTCCTCCGTTAAGATAATCATCAATGTCTTTTTTTTTTTTTTTTTTTGTTCAAATTCAATATTTAATCAATAGTTTTCATTCATTCATTCATTCTCTTCCTTTTATTTTATTTTATTTTATTTTTTTAATAATCATTTCTTTTCGTTTTATCTTTTGTCAAATTTTTTTTCCATTTTTTTTTTTTTTTTTTTTCTTTTTTGTAACAAAAAAAAAAAAAAAATGGAGGTTTTGATGATATAAAATAAATTTTTTTACGCGGTTTCAAAGTTTGAAGCGTCCTCGTTGTCGTCGTCAACCGAAATCAAAAATTTTTTATTTTATTTTATTTTTTTTTATGTTTTTCCCTTTCATTTTTAACATTTACCATCACATAATTTAAAAAAAAAAAAGGAAAAAAGAAGATTTTGTCATTCGAAACGGAAGGAAACTTTCTAAAACCTTTTTTTTCCCCCCTTTTTCATTTTTTTTTTTTTTTTATTATATTCTTAGGAATCATCATAACTATGAATACGACAACGATGACGACACATTTAAATTTTTTCGTTTCCCGCCAACGCCGCCGCCATTTTGATTTTATACCAACTTAAGAAAAAAAAATTTCTTTTTAAACTCTTCGCCATTTTGTGACACGTGAGCAAGCAGACATGATCGAAATATTTTTCTTTTACCAAAGGTAAGTTAATACAAGTACTCTTTTTTTTTTTTTTTTTTGGTTTTTTTTTGGTTTTTTTTTTTTTTTTTTTGGGGGAGCCGGGGGAAAGGAAAAAAGGGTCGGGGAGAGGAAAAAAAAGGGAAAAATTTCATATTAAATTTTTTTTTTTTTCAAAAACCCAAAAACATGATTTCGTTAAACGTTCATTTTCCCTTATGTACATTATCAAAAATTTTCAAAAAAATTTTCCCGACTTTTTTTTCTTTTTTTTTTATGGAAAAAGGGCACTTCCGGGAACGCGCACACACCCCCCCTGGTTATTATTATTTTTTTTTTTTTAAAAAAAACTTTTTTCAACATTATTATTATTTTAATTTTTTTCTGTCTTTGTTTTTCGTTTTTCTCCTCCCCCTCCCCCTTTTTCTCCTTCCCCTCCCCCTCCCCCTCCCTTTTTTTCTGACCTTCCGTCAGGTTTTTTTTGTTTTTGTTTTTTTTTTTATCGTCTGAAAAAAAAATTAATAAATATTTCAAAGGTGGTGACGTTTTAATGGATTCATGAATACAACAAAATGTTTGAAGAAGCATAAAATTAAAAGAGAGGAAAGAAATAAAAAAAAACTAAAACTAAAACTAAAACTAAAATAGATATTTTTTTTTGGGGGGGGGGAAAGAAAGAAAAAGAAAATTTTTCAGAATTGTGAGTGCATGCGTGTGTGTGTGAGAGAGAGAGAGATAGAGAAAAATCCTTTCGAGTTTTTGCAACAAATTTGCCATTCATCTCCCAATAGAGTGTATAGTTTTCGTGACGAGAGAGAGAAAGGAATAAAAAAAAAAAAAAACCTACTTTTTCTTCTTTCTAGAAAATTCTCATTGTTTTTTAGACTCATGGGAAAAAGAATGAGAGGGAGAGAAAGAGACAGACAAAACGAAATAGAAAAGAGAGAGAGTACAAAAAAAAGGTGGTAAAACGTTTTCCTTTGAGAATTCGAAAGGGAAATTCATTTTTTTTTTTTTTTTCTCGAATATTTTCGACGAGTTGTCACCCAATGGAAATAAAATAGAAGGAGGTAACCACCATCACCATCACCATCACCGTCGAAGTACAATGGATTGAGAAAGAAAAGTCCCAATGGGGTAGAGGGTAAAGTAAGGGGAAGAGAGGGAAGGGAAAAAGAAGAAGAAAGGGCATGAGAAGATGGGGATGAGGGGTGGGGAGGTATGTCGAAAAAATGGGGTCACAGCCAGTGGCAAATTCGATTACTCAGATTATTTGGCTTACATTTCCCAAGGAAGCAGTTTCCTTATGTGTTCAATTCAAAAACTTGCCTCTGAGAAGTATTTTTATAAATTGAGAGACTTCATTTTTATTATTTTTTTTTTTCTTCTTCTTCTTCTTCTTCTTCTTCTCTACAAAATTGAACTTTCAACTTATTTTTATACTTTTTTTTTTTTTTCGTTGTTAAATAAAAATTTAAACGAAAGGTTGTTTTTTTTTTTTTTTTTTTTCGTCAGGGAAAAGTCCCTTATCATCTTTTATTTTCCTACCCCCCTACCACCCACCCCTCCGGTATTCCCCATTTTCTTTTTTTTTTTTTGTAAATTTTCCGGGGGAAATTTTTTTTTTTTTTTTTTAATGAACAACATTAAATAAATTTTTTCTAAAAAAAAAAAAACTTCTTGTTAAAATACTCTTTCAGACTTTTGGACTCGACCGAAAGTTTTTTTTTATCAGGGGAAGAGGAATAAGAAAATGATGATAAGAGGTGGAGTTCGAAAATAGGAGGTAGATTGAGAGAGAGAGAAATGGGGTAGGGAGTTTTGGGAGGGATGTAGGGGTTAGGAGAGGCTGTAAGTGAGATGGCAAAAAAAAAAAAAAGTGGAGGAAGAGGTAGAAAAACGATTTTTTATTCCATTATCCTAAAAAAAAAAAAAAAAAAAAAGGATCAATAAATTATGAAGAGAAGTGGCAGCAGAATTTCATCCACCTGATGCCGTCTAGAATTTTAAGTTACTTTTAAATAAGACGTTTTTTTTTTTTTTTCTTTTTTTTTTTTTCCTTTTTTCTTTTATCAAAGTTCAAACTCTCGTTTTTGTTTACCTCTTTTCCTTTCTTCTTTTCTCTCTCTCTTTCTCTCTCATTTTAAATTCTACATTCATCTCACTCTCTCTCTCTTTTTCACTTTTTTTTTTTTTTACCATTTTATTTAAAAATTAAAAATCTTACCATAAATAAAAAAATATAAATAAATCTTTTTTTTTTTTTTTTTTTTTACTCCTAACTCTTATTAGATATTAAATGTTGAGTGCAGATGATTGATGACGTTTTATTTTATTTTATTTTATTTTTTATAAAAATAAAAAAAATATATGAAATAATAATAATAATAATAATAATGACGATGATGATGATGATGATGATGATATTTATTATTATTATATTGATTATGAAAAATAAAATAAAATAAACAAATAAATAAAGAAGAAAATGGCGAATCATTTTTATTTTTTTATTTTTATACATATTTTTCTCGCGAGCCATTAAAATATCGTAATAATAATAATAATGATGATAATGATAATAAATTTCATTTTATTTTATTTTTAACCGAAAAAAAAAAAAATAATAATAATAATAATAATTTTTTTTTTTTTGACTTAAATCAACCGCCGAATTTTTAAAAAAAATTTCCCATTTTTTTTTTTATTTTTCCCCGAAAAGAAGGAGGGCCAAAAGGGGAAAAGGGGGAAAAGAGGGGAAAGAGGGAAGGAGAGGGAGAGGGAGAAAAATATTATTTTAAAATTTATTACTACAAATATATATATATTACAAATACACAAATTATTATTGGGGGTAACTTAAATATTAACCCGAGAATATAAATAAAAAACAATTTGGCAATTGTGTCGGAATGAAAATTTAAATTTTCCCTTCCTTTTTTATTATTATTATTATTATTATTCCCTTCCTTGGAACACGAGAAAACTTGGATTTTTTTTTTTTTTTAAAGGCGGAATATTAAGTTGGCAAACCTGTAACATGGGGGGAGGGAAAAAAAAAAAATTTATCGATGTTAAAATAATAATGTGAAAAGGATTAATTGATAGATAGTGAAGAAAATTAATGTCAACGATTTAGTGTCATAGACACATAGACACACACACACAGAGAGAGAGAGAGAGAGAGAGAGAGAGAGAGAGAGAGAGAGAGAGAGAGAGAGAGAGAGAGAGAGAGAGAGAGAGAGAGAGAGAGAGAGAGAGAGAGAGAGAGAGATTAGCATTTGACCTTTTGAGGTTAGATTCATGTCATTTTCATCACTTTTAAAGTTTCGTGACCTTTAATAAATTTTCTAAAAGTTTTTTTTTTTTATTTAAATTCTTTTGTTGTACCTTATTTTTAATTGTTAACCAGACGACGACGACAAAGACAAACAATCGCCACCCACGATCGAGGTGAGAGAAAACATTTTAAAAGATTTCAACTGACGTGGTAGCAGAATATAATTATATATATATATATATTTTTTTTTCCTAATAAATTTTTTTTTATACCGATAGATAAAATTTTCATTTCGGTCATTTTTTTTTTTTTTTTTTTTTTGTAAATATCGAATCGAATCGAATCGATTAATTTTTTTCTTTTTTTTTGGCGCTCAATAAGGGTAAATTCAATTTTGAAAACTCAATAAATTTTGGCACTTTTACGACAAAAAAATTGTTTTCCAATTTTTACTTTTTTTATTTTTTTAAAAAGACGGTTTCTGATTCCACTTTTTTTTTTTTCGGTTTTCAAAAAAAGGGATATACGAATCCTAAATAACTTGTAATTAAAATCCCGAATTTAAGTAGTAAAAGTTTTAAAACAAAATAAATTTTGTTAAAAGTGAAAATAAATGTTCCTTGAAATTAATTTTGTTGCGTGTGTGCGTGTGTGCGTGTGTGCGTGCGTGCGTGCGTGCGTGCATGCGTTCGTGCGTTCGTGTGCCTGCCTGAATTCGTGCGCGTTCTTTTCGTTTTTTTAAAATTCCTTCTTTTTTTTTTTCTAAAGGCGGAAAATGCGTGCGTGTGCAGGGGGACAAGGGAAGGAAGTGGGAAGGTAGGAAAACCGAAGAAGGACGAATATAAAAAAAAAACCTTTTTATCATTTCCTCTTTCTTTCTTTTTCTTCTTCTTCTAGTGTTCTACTACCACGTAAATCTACCTCTCAATTCCATTCTGGTTTTTTTTTCTTTTTTTTGCTTTCCCCTCCTCACCCCCTCGGGGAAAATTTTTTACCTTTTTCCCGTTACCTTTTCTTTCTTTTTTTTTTTTTTAATTTTTATTTCGACGCATGAAAATTTTTTTTATTTATTTTTTTACTCAAATTTTTTTTTTTTTTTTTTTTTTGAAAACCACCGCCATTTCGAAAATAAAATAAACCTGAAAAAAACCAGACGGGTGAGCAGGGAGGGAGGGAGGGGGGAATTTTTTTTTTTTTTTTTTACCTCATTAACTTCATATTACATTTTCTTTTTACATGTTTGAACAAACTAAAATTGCTGATTTAAAAAAAATTTTTTTTTTTTCTTCTTCTTCCTGCCAGAAAAATTTCCTTTCCTCTTTTTCTTTCTTTCTTTCTTTTCTTTTTTTCCTATTTTTTTCTATTTTTTTTTTTTTTTAAACTGTTTTCTAAAAAGGTTGCAAAAAAAATTGTCTATTTTAGGTTCATGTCGGACTAAATTTTTTGATTACTTTTCTCCATCGAAAAAAAATAAAAAATAAAAAAAAAAAAAAAAATTTTTTTTTCTTTTTTTATTATTATTATTATTATTTTTTTTTTCTTCTTTATATTTTTTACAATTTCCTTCTTCTTTTTTTTTTTTCTCTTTTCTCGACTATTGCCAATTTTTTTTCTTTCCTTTTCCTTTTCCTTCCTTCCTTCCTTCCTTCTTTCCTTTTTTCATTTTTTTATATTGACAGTTATTTACTCGTTTTTTGATATAAAAAAAATTATTAATTTTTGTGTTTAAACAATACAAAGTTTTAAAAACCTTTTTGGCCCCCCCATCACCCCCCCTCCCTTACCCCCTTTTTACTCCCTCCACTACGAATTAACTAAGAGAAATTAATCGCGACGTGGTTTTAGCCAAAAAAAAAAAAAAAAAAATTAAAAATTTTCAAACGTTTTTTCAGTTTTCTTTTAATTATAATCGGTCATTTAAATAATAATAATAATAATAGTAATAATAATAATAATAATAATAATAATAATAATAATAAATTATTACGATAAATTATATATTTAGATAAAATCGTTACAACTAATAATAATATTTTATTTATTATCATTATTATTATCAAAGAAAAAAAAACAATAACTTAAATAATTATCGTACGAAAAACGTGTCGTATATTTAAAAAAAAAAAATTCGAAATACGTTCGTGTCATATATAGTTTTTACTTCCGGTTGTTTATGCGTATCGAGAGAGAGAGAGAAAGAGAGAAAGAGAGAGAGAAAAAATCCGATTAAAAAAATGAGAGAAAAAAAAAATAATTTTTTTTTTTTTTGATTTTGAATTGAATGAATTTGAGAGGGGGGAGCGAGAGGGGAATAGGGAAAGGGGAGGGGGAAAAAAGGTGATTTATTAGTAGATGAAACACGAAGCTGGCTTTCATGGGTTTTTTTTTTTTTTTTTTTTTTTTTTTGTAGTAGAAAAAAAAAATTCAGTAAATGACAAATCGTTTTCCGAAACAATTCATCCCCGAGACTGATATTGCAATAAAAATCGAACAACGCCAATTACATGGACATTTATTACCCTAGGAAAATAATGGCATTTTCCTGTTTTCGTTTTGGTTAATCCTTTCCTTTGTTATTTTCCCGGAGTAATTATCTCTCGAAAAGGAGGAGAGAGAGAGAGAGAGAGAGTCCAAAAAAAAAAAAATAAATAAAGAGGAGGAAATGGGAAATGGGACGTGGGTATACTGAAAATTTTTGAATTCTCCTTTACCACCACCACCCTCCCCCGCAAGTCTACCATTCATTTCATTTTTCCTTTTCCTTCCTTCCTTTCCCGTTTACTTATTTCCTGAATCGCCATCACAACCACCACCACCATCATTCTCTCTTTCTTTTTCCCCGTTTATGAAAATGATTTGTCATCCGTGTTTCGACTCTCTACTCTCGTCGTTTATCGATAACAAAACTACAAAAGTACAGCAACGACCTTATTTATTTTTATAATAATAATAATAATAATAATAATAATAATAATAATAATGAATAAACAAAGACAGAAAACCTAACGATGGCAAAAGTTAAAAAAAAAAAACTTTTCTTTTTTTTTTTTGTAATATAAATTTTGTTTTTGAAATATAAATCAAGGAGAAACGATTACGTTAATAAAAAGGGGATAAAAAAAAAAAGAGAGAGAGAGAAAAAAAATGGAAACGACAGCAACAGGAAAAATAATTTGTGTCAAAAAACAATCGATAAAGTTTAAAAATTCTCTTGTCATTTAATTTATGCCAAATAAGTGATTTTATAAAATTTTTCTTTTCTTTATAAGAAAGAGAGAAAAAAAAATCGCGTGAAGAAAACAAAAAAAAAAGGGGAGGAAGGGGAAACGGGAGAGAGAGAAAGAGAGAGTGAGAGAAAGGGGCTCAAAAGATAAGATAGATAAAAAAAAAAAAAAATGAAATAAAAAATTCAAAATTAGATTTCATAAATCTCAGATGAAGAAGAAGAAAAAGAAGATGAAGATGATGATGAGAAAAAAAAAAAAGAGAGACAAAGAAAGAAGAAGACGATAGTAAAAAATGATAGGGAAGAATAAGAGAGAGAGAGAAAGGAAAAATCTGAGTAAAAAAAAAAGGGGGGGGGGAAGAATGAGGGAATTTGGCTTGGAACTAGGAATGAAGTTGGCAAGGAAGTCGAATTAGAAAAACAAGATGAGGGGCAAACAAAATTCCCACGGGTTTTTTTTTTCCTTTTTTTTTTTTTTTTCTTTTTTTGATATATAGAGCAATCAAACAGACGGAAGAAAAAGAGAGAGAGAGAGAAAAAAACGCGAAATATTATTAAACCTCCCTCCTTTTTTTTTTTTAATTTATTTTTCGAAAACTGATTCTTTTCTTTCTTTTTTTTTTTAAACAAATAACAACAAAGTTACCTTTTTCACTTTATGATATTATTATTCACAAAACAAAGGTAAAATTTCAAAGGTTAAATAAAATTGAATACGATTCCCCGGAAAAAGAAAGAAAAAAAATTATCACTTTTTCTTTTTTTCCTTTTTTTTTTTTTTTTTTTTTAATTAAACAAATCGAAACGTAAATAAATAAATAAAAAAAATTAATAATAATAATAATTTAAACAAAGGAAAACTTTTTACAATGTAACCCCCATTAAGAATATCAAAAGGATAAATGAAAAAAAAAAAAAAGGAAAAAAAAAGGAAAAAAGGTTGGCGAGGTTGGCGTTCCTGTTACTGTCACTGCGTTCCTTTTCCTTCATTTCTGCTCTTGATGGCATAAAAAAAAAAAAAAAAAAAAAAACGTTTTTGAATCCTAAAACTTTAAACTACTACCGCGAAAACGTTTTCCATCATTGTTTTCATCCATCTCTCTCTCTCTCTCTTTCTCTCTCTCACTTCCTAATTTTATACCCCTTTCTCTTTCTTTCTCATAATAATAATAATAATAATAATAATAATAAATGAAACTCAACCTTTTTTTAAAGGTTATTATTTAAATTTTGGTTTTCCTTTTATAAATTAATCAATAATTTAAAATATAATTAGTAAAATAAATTTTGAAATTTACGGTTTTTATCATAAATTCGCGAGTTAAGGTGGGGGGGGGGAAGGGGGAAAGAGAAAGAGAGAGAGATAGTTAAAGAGATGAATGAAAGAGAGAAAGAGAGAGAGAGAGAGAGTGAGGGCGTGGGCCTGGTCCCCTGTCTTCCAGCCTGTTTATCTGCTTGTGTTGTATTGAAATAGGACGTGGAGTAGAGAAGCGGAAAAGGAGAGGGGAGAAGAAATTTCTGGAAAATTTAAACTCGAGAAGGATGAGGATGGGGGAGGGGGGTGTTTCACAGCATCATCATTATCATTTTTCAAAATTTTTTTTTTTTTTTTTTTTTTTTTGAAATGAAAATAGAAATCATTATTTAAAAAAAAAAAAAAAATAATAATTCATCGGCCGAATTGTTTATGAACTTAATTTAACGGTTACATTTAATGGCCGACAAGGCAAATTACGCCATATTTTTTTTTTACTCTCTCTCTCACTCTCTCTTTCTCTCTAGAAAAAAAAAGTAAAATTCAAGAGTAAAAGCATTTTTACTTTTTTTTATGGTTTTTAATGGGCTTTAGTTATATGATATGTAATATAAATTTCGTTATTGTAAATATAAAAATGTTAAAAAAATTTTCGGATTATTCTCCGTTTTTTTTTTTTTTTTTTTTTCCACTACTGCCACCATTTTATTTCTCTCTCTCTCTCTCTCTCTCTCTCTCTCTCTCTCTCTCTCTCTCTCTCTCTCACTCTATGTTCTTATCCTTTTTTTTATTTCGGGAGTTTTCGCGGGGGCGGAAGCGATAGGGGGCTTTCATATTCATAATTTTTACATGCTAATAATTTATTCTATTAAAAAAAAAAAAAAGCTTTTTTTTTTATTTAAATACAATAAAATTTAATTAACAAAACAAAAAAAAAAAAGAAAAGTTAGTCGTTTGCTTAAGTTTTAACTTTTATTATTATTATTATTATTATTATTTATTTTTATTTTATTTATTTAAAAAAAAAAAAAAAAAAAGCAAAAGTTAAAATAATTCAGTAGAAGATAAAGAGCAAAATGTGGTGAATCCTTGTGTAAGGATGCGGCCAACGCGGAGCACAAGATACGTGCTATAAATTCTTGTTAGTCGTCCTTTGGGTTTCCTGTTTCAACCCTTGGCCAAACCCGTTTCTCACTCTCTCTCTCTCTTACCACCACCACCACCACTACTACTACTACCATCTCCCATCATCCATTTTATATCCACCAAACGCCACATCATCCTCCTTATTTTCTACATTCTCACACTCTCATTCTTAACTTTAAACCTCATATTTTCCCCATTTAAGCGTTAGAACATCGTAGATATATATATATATATATATATATACAAAATTTTATTATTTTCATTTTTGAATTCTTTCTCTCTCTCTCTCTCTCTCTCTCTCTCTCTCTCTCTCTCTCTCTCTCTCTTTCTCTCTTCTTATTTATTTTTATCAGAGACGTCATTTTCTTTTTTTTTTTTGATTTATTGTTAAAGGAGGAGGGGGCGGGGGAGGAAAGGCTTTGAATTATGGCAAATTTAAATAATAATATTTTCACTCACTCTATGACGACAATCGATCGACAGCTCGTCAAATATTTTTTTTTTTTTTTTTTTTTTTTTTTTTTTTTTTTGTTTTCCCCAAGACTTTTTTTTCTTTTTTTTTTTTTTTTTTTTTTTTTTTTTTTATCGCTTTCGATAATTGTTTCAACGATTTTCTTTTCCTTTGACATGATATATGCGCGTCTGCCTCGTAAAAAAATTTGCTTTCATTAAATTTCGACGATTTAAAATAATAATAATAATAATAATAATAATAATAATAATAATAATAAAAGCCAACGGCCATAGCGTGCTGGTCACACCGGTTCCCGTACGATCACCGAAGTTAAGCAGCATCGGGCGTGGTGCAAACTTGGATGGGTGACCGTCTGAGAACGCCACGTGCTGTTGGCTTAAAAAGAGCAAAAAAAATGAGAACAAGACAAAGTAAGAACCAAAAAACAAATCTTGTTCTACTGTCGACCTGAGGCAGCTCGACGAGAACGTGAATTTCACTGCTTCTGACCCTGGCCACTCCAAAGATGTTAGTCACCGGAGCCCAGTTCAGGAGACAAATCGTTCCCATCGAAAAAGACGGACTCAGGAAGACCTTCAAGAATTGATGTGGTGCTATCTTATAATAAGTGGCACCACCGAAATTCGAGTATTTGTCCCTAAGGAATCGGGTAGAAACCTCGGATAAATACTTAAAAACTCCGACAAGTAGCCTTGTCGTGTTTAATGGTGGATAATAATAATAATAATAATAATAATAATAATAATGAATTTTCATTTCAATTAACGTCATTTAATGATGACTTTTTTTTTTTTTTTTTTTTAATTACGATGGAAATTAATTGTTTTTTTTTTTCTATTTTTTTTGGCAAAAAGAAAAAAATAAATAAATAAAAGTTGGGGAGGAGGGAGGGAGGGAGAGAAATAAAATAAAAAAAATTAAAAGAATTAAAAGTTATTAAAACAATTCGAAAACAACGAAAACAACAACAACAAACAACACTCCGTTAAATAGTCAAGAAATTAAAGTTAAATTTCAAAATGGCTATCACGAACCTGACACGAGATTTTAATGAAGTGCCGGAGGTTATTAGTTGAAACTTTCTGAAAGACAAAAGACAACTGATTAAAATTGCAACACCACAAAAACCAAAACTTGTGTGTGTGTGTGTGTGCGTGTGTACTTAAAATGGATATTGTGGAATTTCAATTTTGCCATCATCAACCCAGTTTAAAAAAGTTTTTTTTTTTTTTTTCGTAAAAAAAAAATTTCTTGTTTGTCCTTTCTTATAACGGTCGTAATTGTCATCGCCGTTCCTCTCAATCGTACTAATAATAATAATAGTAAAAAGTTTCGTTTGTTTTGAATCAAGTAAAAAAAAGGGGGGGATAGGTGGTGAGAATAAAATAAAGAAAATGGAAGAAAGATA
The DNA here is from genome assembly GCF_000006295.1 of Pediculus humanus corporis. NCBI lineage: Eukaryota > Metazoa > Arthropoda > Insecta > Psocodea > Pediculidae > Pediculus > Pediculus humanus. The sequence goes on along the minus strand of NW_002987204.1, from coordinate 166,788 downwards.
GAAAAGGTGGAATGAAGGAAAGGAAGGAAGGAAGTAAGGAAGGAAGAAAGGAAGGAAAGGAAAGGAAAAAAGAAAAGAGAGGAGAGGTTTTTAAAGTTAAAAAAAAAAAAAAAAAGGCTAGGAAAACTGTAATCCTCCTGCTGAGTTTCTTCGCTTTCTCATTTCCTCTTTTAACTTTAGTCAGTTGGAAACATCTTCTTCTCAGATTCATGGAAAGAAGATTTGACAAGTTTTTGTTAAAGACCCGAAAAAAAAAAAAAAAAAAAAAAAAGTGGAAGAAGAAAAAGAAAAGATTCCAAGTATCAAGTTTGCTTTTCTTTGAAATTAATTAAAAAATGTGTATACGTATCTTCATAGAGTGTCTCTCTCGTTCTTTTCATTTAATCTTTTTTTCCCTCCTCCTCCTCCTCTCCCCCACCCCTTACCCTCCTTCTCCCCTCCCTACCCACCCACTCACTCCCAACCCTTTCAAAATTTTATTTACTTTTTTTTTCTTTTTTCTTTCCTTTTTCTATCCTTTCCTTCCTTTCATTCTTTCTTTCTATCTATCTGTTTTTTTTTTTCCTTTTGTGTTCTTGTTCTTGTTGTTGTTGTTGATGTTGTTGTTTTTTTTTTTTTTTTTTTATTTCTTCTCTTTTTATATATGTATAGACTTTATTTCTTTCCATTTTATTAAAAATTCTCTGTATCATCAGCTTTATAATAAAATTACATTACATTCGCAAAAGTTTTCCTTTTTTTTTTTTTTTCCTTTTCAACCCTTCCTTTTTTATGTACAAAATTTATTTTTTAGGCTCAAGAATTATCTATCACAATAAAAAAAAAAAAAAGAAAAAAACGTTTCTGTTTTCCTTCTTTTTTCTTTTTTTTTTCTCATTTTAATTTTCGGTTTTTCAATCAATTTTATTAACTCTTTATTTACTCTCTTTTCTTCTTCTTCCTCTTCTTCTTTTTATATACGTATACATTTTTTTTGTTTTTTTCCCCTTAAGCTTTGAAAAATAAGTACGAAAAGAAAAAAAAAAAAAAAGAAAAACAAAAGAATAGATATTTAAAATTTTTTCCTTTTTTTTCGTTTTTTCCTTTTTTTTTTAATTTAAATAAAACGTTTATAATAAATTTTACGAGATAAAAAAAAAAAAGGAAAAAAAAAGGATAAAAAAAAAGGTAGTAATGAGAGAAAAGAAAAATGACGTGGCAGGAGACAAACAACCCAAAGTCGTATTCTTTTCCTAAAGGCGAATACGTGTCGGAATAAAAAGTTGCGGGTTTTTCGTTTTTAGCCATTTGATCCCGGTATGCGGGGGGGGAGGAAGGGGTAGGAGGAGGGGAGGATCTTATTTGGTAAAGATCATTAGTTAATGTCTCTCTCTAAGATCCGGTTATTGTCATGGCAACGGGATTGTCAAGTGTCGTTCCACGTTGTGTTATCTGACACCGCTTGTGTGAAAACAGGAAGAAAAACAACAACAACAACAGAAACAACGCCAACAACGACAACAACAACAACAATTTTACACGATACAACAGTAAAAAAAAATAATATCGCATTAAATGATTTTTGTCCAGGAAGAAGTAGAAGAAGAAGAAGGGAAAAAAATATACGTACGTATGTTGGAAAAAAAAGGAAAAGGAGTAAAAGGAAAATGAAACGTTTAGGTTTAACCTTTCGGTTCAACCTTTTGACTAACCTTCGCATATATCAACGTGTGAATAAACGACGACGAAAATTTTTTTTTTAAATAATTTTTAAAACATTTTACGATGGACATATTTAAAAAATTTCCCATAGCAAAAAAAAAAAAAAAATCACGAATTTCGTTTGTTTCCGGTTGATGACGTCAAGGATTTTTTTAAAATTTAATTATTATTTGCGACCTCGTTTAAAAAAATATCTTTTTTTTTCTGTCTTTAATGTCCTTTCATCAAAGCAAAGGGGAGATGTGGAGAGGGAAGGGGAAGGGAGAAATGGCAGTTGTGTTAGGAGAAAAAAATTTTTTCTTGTTTTTTTTTAAGGGACGAAAAATGTTGAAGATGTGTCAAGCGCAGAAGATGAACATGACGATGATGATGATAATGATGATGATGACTCAAAACAAATAGACTTCGGTATATTTTTTTTTTTCTTTTTTCCCCCCCCCCACGTTGTTGTTCAGAAAAAGTTTACTTTCTCACATTCTAATAAAATCAACCCCTCGTTTCTTATCATTATTATTATTATTATTATCATTATTTTACCAAGAGGTTTTTTTTTTTTTTTTTTTTTTTTGATTATTCTTCAAAAGCCCCTACGAAATTAAACATCTAAAATTTTATGTTTTTTTTTTTTTTTTTTTTTTCACCCTCAAATTTTTTTTACTTTTTTTACTTTTTTTTTGCTTTCTTGCTTTTTTTTTTTTTTTTGGGTTTTTGTTTTGTTTGGTTTCCCCCTTAAAAAAGTTAAAAAGACGAAAAAAATTTTTTTTTTGTTTTATTATTTAAATTTATTCAATGGATTATTATTATACCTTTGAGAGTATTTTTACAATATCTTTTTATTAGTTTTCCTTTTTCTTTTTTTTTTCCTTTTTTTTCCTTTTTAGTTTTGTCTATAAATATACATTTTGAAACGATCATTTTGAAAGTCAATTTTTTTTTTTTTTTTTTTCGTTGTTGACCTTTGGTCAAAGAAATAACAAACAAACTTGGGTAAAAAAAAATTCTTGTGCATTCATTTATCGAACGGGAAGAGGGGGATGGAGGGGGAAAGGGGGAGAAAGAAAAGAAAAACTTTTGCGACGAGATAGTTGAAGAAAGATTATCATTATTATTATTATTATTATTGTCAAAAAAAAAAAAAAAAAGTTTTCTTCTCACTACATTTTTTCCTTTTTTTTTTTTTTTTTTTTTTTTGTATTAAAGAAAAAAAATTACAAAAGCGATTTTCAATTAATTTTACTTGTTTAAGAACAAGTAAAACCATTATTACCAACTGCTGGCAAACAAAAAACTGTAGGAAAAAAAATAATAATAATAATAATAATTTTTCTTTCTATTATTTTCATTTTGCAAAGAAAATAAAGAGAAAAAAAAAAATATAAGAAATTGAATTTTGTTTAAAATCAGAATTTCGGTAACACAATTTATTGAGTCTGATAATAACTTTCACATGAGTGAATCCTTATCTAAAGTAACAAATATGAAAGTTTTTGGTGAAAAAGGTTTGGAGAAAAAGAAAGAGAAAGAGAAAGATATATATAAAAGAAAAGGGAAAAATAAATGAGTCGGGGAAAGAGAGTGAGAGAGACAGAGAGAGAGAGAGAGAGAGATGGTTCATCATGATTTAAGTTTAATAAAAAAAAAAAAAAAAATTTTTGAAATTTTACCCCCCCCCCCCATATTAAATTTTGTTTATAATAAATTTGTTTCTCTCTCTCTCTCTCTCTCACTCTCTCTCAAAAACTTGAATTAATTATTATTATTTAATTCAATTTTAAATTTTTTTTTTTTCCTTCTTCTTCTTCTCTTTTTAACACACGCAAAAAAAAAAAAAAGGAAAGGTTAATGATTATTAAAAAAATTTTTGCTTTCAAAGCAATAAATATAGAAAATAAAGTGTTGCCAACTTTTGAGAATGCATAAAATTTTTTATCTAACAAAAACTAAAAAAAAAAAAAAAAATGTCGTGATCGACTTGTTGCCACACCGATTTAATGTTTTACACCCTCCTCCCTCCCCCCTCCTTACGTCATCACCAAAACGGGGGAAAAAAAATTTATTTTCAATTACAAATGTCAACGTCGTAATTATTACTCTTGTTACCAAGAAAAATTATTATTATTATTCATTCGTTAAAAGATATATTTTAATTTTAAAAAATAGTAAATCCTTCCAAGTCAATCTCTCTCTCTCTCTCTCTCTCTCTCTCTCTCTCTCTCTCACACACACAATTTTTTTTGATTCAAACAATGAAAATGTTTTTCATTTTATTTTTGACAAATCCGGTAAAAGCGCATAAAAACAATTTTCGGCCATTACACAGAGCTTAAAGCCAATAAATTTAATAGAGATAATAATAATGATAATAGTTATAAAAAATTTGATTAAAGGGTAATTAAGACCAAAGTTTTTTAAAAAACGTTACAAGATGAATCTTTTTAAACAATCAATCAATCAATCAACCAATCAAACAAAAACCTAAACTTGACCTCGATTCCTTCCCTAAAATTTCAATACAAAATTTTATAATTATTATTATTATTATTATTATTATTATTATTATTGGATTAACTAATTAATTATAAAATGTAAATCGGTTATTTAATTTAAGAGGTTCCAAGTAATCACCATCGTCCAAACCATCTGTTTGTCGTTGTTGTCGTTGTTGATTGTAATTAGAATAGATAAACAATGGAAATAAGGAATAAACGGAAATAGAATCCAACGGGATTTTGATACTACTCAAAAGATAATGAAATCGTTATAAATGAATTAACCATAAAGTGAAAGTTGCAGAAAATTCATTTCAACCAACCATCCAATCAATCAATCATTCATTCATTCATTCGTTCGTTCGTTCGTTCGCTCCTTAGAAAACGATTTGATTTTGTATTAACAATAACATTGATTGCGATTAAATAAGTTCCGACAAAAAAAAAAAAAAAAAAAACCATAAACGTTCGTTTCGGTCGTGTTATACAAGAGTTAAAATAATAATAATAATAATAATAATAATAATAATAACAATAATAATAATAAATAATAATAATAATAATAACGATGATAATGATAATAAAGAGACATGATAAGGCTTTTAGAAAAGAAATAAAATAATAACATAAAAACATAGTTTGAAATTAGTTGATTCGCAAAACTTTTTTCAAGTTTTCTTCTCTTTCTTTTAAAATTGTTTCACACGCACCCACTCACACACGCACGTACACCCTTGACAGGAAGAGAGAGAGACAGAGAGAGAGAGGGGAGTAGAAAAAGAAAGTGAAAACAACGGTAAAAGTTGGTAGCCTTGTTACAAAACACAAATAATAATTTAATTCTTTTTTTTCCTCCTTCTTCTTCTTCTTCCTCTTTTTCTTTTCCCGAACTTAATATTAAAAAATGGTTTTCCGAGTTTTCTTTCTTTTTTTTTTTTTTCCCCCCACTTTAACGTGGCACAAAAAACAAAAATTAAAACTCAAAAAATAAATAAATAAAATAAATAAATAGAAAGAGATTTACGAATCGAATGAAAAAAAAAAAAAAAAACTTTTCATAAAAATAAAAATTTAATTTAATCGATACGTGTCGAGAAGAAGAAAACATTATTTATTTATTTATTTATTTAAAAAAAAAAAAACGCGTTTATTTAATTTTATACAAATACGAGATATTGTTCATATTTATTTATTTATTTATATATAATAATAATAATAATAAAAAAGCACAATAAATTCTGCAAACAAAATATCTATATTATTTTTATGTGTTAAAAATGTGAAAAGTTTTTCTTTTTTTTTTTTTTTATTTTTTTCCCTACAGAATTTCGAACAAACGAATGAACGAAAAAAAATTTTTTTTTTTTTAAAAAAAAAAAAAAGTAATTTTTTAATGAGCCTTCTTCTCATGAATTTTCCAAAAAAAAAAAAAAAAAAAAAAAATTTTTTTTTTTTTTTTTTTTTCTAATTTTGCAACTGGAGTCGTTCATTAAAAAGTTTCTCTTAAATAAAAGAAATGAAAATGATCTTTTTTCTCATTAGCAACTTCCTCTTTTCCATTCCAAAAAAAAAAAAAAAAAAAAAAAAAAAAACACAATATTTGTTTGAATAATTATTCATGCTTCCTTCCCTCTCCCTCGTCTCTCCCCCCTCCGTTTTTTTTTTGCTTTTTTTTGTTTAAAAAAAAGGGGGGGGGGTTTCCATCTCTTTTTTTTTTATTTTTTTTTTAAATAAGTCATACGTCAAACAAAAAAAACATTTTTTTTTGTTTTTGAATTTTCGCGCCTTTTTTTATATCTACGTTCGCTACTTTTTTCCCCAACTTTTTCGTTCGTCTATGAAAATTGGAAATTTTTTATTTTTTTTTGTTTGTGTTTGTGCGTGCGTGTGCGTGTGTGTGTTTTTCTTTAAAAAAAATTCATCGGATATAAAAATTTTTTTTGGCAATTTATTTATTTTTTATTATTTAACAATGAAAAGTCAAGTAGAATTTTGGTTTTTGGTTTTGGTTTTTTTTTTTTTTTTGTTTTTTCTTTCTTTTTATTTAAACTTTCTCTGCCAAAAATTTTTAAAGGCATAAAACAAAAAATAAACGTTAACAGAATAGCCGTTCAACGTTGCGTGAGACGATAAAAATTTGGTCCCAAGCCAGGAAATTCTACAATTTTCTTTTTTTCTTTTTTTTTTTTTTTTCATCAAGAAAACCATCGCGAAACAAAAATAATTAAAGTTATACATAATAACCTTATACGTATCATCCTACCCCCCACATCACTCCACTCCACCCTTTCCCGCCCATCGACTGTTTCACCCCTTCTTCCTCCTCCGTCTCGTTCCGCCACGATCCCGTTTATTTAACATATGATAAAATCTATTGACCCGTCAAAATTTTTACCCCCTTTCCCCAACTATGACGTCATAATATTTATCAACGAATCAGGAAACGCTTTTCAAGGCCGCGGGTTTTTTTTTTTTTTTTTTTTTTTAAACCCATAATTCCCGTATTACAATAATTACCGGATCTCATATATATGTATATTAAAAAAAAATTTGTAAAATTATAGAGGTAAGGGTGGGTGGGGGAAATGAGGGAACGAAATGTGGGGGAAAACCGACGATGTGAGAGGGGGAGAAAACAAAAAAAATTAAAAAATTGTTTCCCCCCCCCCCCTCCACCGATTTTAATTTAAATGATGAATTTGACAAAAAAGTTCAATTTGTTCCCGGGGTAAAAAATATGGGGATAATAAAAAAAAAAAAAAAATTTTTTTTTTTTTTTTTTTTAAATTTAATCCGAAGAAAAACAAATTTCATTGGCTTATTAAATAAAAAAAAAAAAAAAAAAAAGTCTTGGCTGGAATTTCCAGATAAATCCATCGTTTCATCTTATTTTTAGGATTTAAATAATTTTTTTTTTTTTTTTTATAACGTTCAATTGAATGGGAAAAAGTAGAGAGAGAGAGAGAGAGAGAGAGAGAGGGAAAAGAGAGAGGGAGAGAGAGAGAAAAAGAAAAAGTTGAAAAAAAGAGCGGAAAACTCTTATAATCCGATAAAAATTATTATTATTACTTTTTTTTTCTTCTTCTTCTTTTTCTTCTTTTCTTTTTATTATTGAATTAATAAAGGTTTGTTCGTTGAAACCTTTGTCGAAAGGTTGGGAGAGAGAGAGAGAGAAAAGAAAGTGAATTACCCAATGTTAATAAAATATTTTCTTTTTACCAAGTTATAAATCCCATTTTCTTCTCATATATGGATAGATATATATATATATAAATAAAGTTTTCCCTTTTTTTTTTTACTTTTTGGTCCAAAAAAATAATCCCTTGAGGAGTTTAAGCTTTGAGTAAAAAGACGTGACGGATCGTTGGTTTTCTCGTCAATAGTTGGCCGGTTCATTGCTTTAGGCCGAAAAATGGATCGACACGAAAACCTTTTTACCAACATTTCAAATTTACTCGGAATTAACTTTTCTGTGACTTACCTTATGGTATTTCACAACTAAAAACTTTTTTTAACGTATTTTCCTTTACTCCTTTCCTTTCCTTTCCTCTTTGTATAAATATTTATCTTTCGGGTAAGGAAAAAAAAATAAAAAATAAAGTTGGTTGCCTGAGGTGGTGGACGGGGGTAGAGAGTTGGATGCAATTTTCGAAGTAATAAAGGTTTGTCGTTAATGATGATGATGATGATGTTCTTATTTTGTTCGATATTTTGTCAAATATTTACGATGCAAAAAAAAAATACATTTGACTTTAACGTCGATCGATAAACGAAAAAAAAAAAAAAAAAAAAAAAATTTGTCTGTCGTTTTCGAAAATCATTCCTTTTAAAAAATTTTTCAACCGTTACAATTTACAATAAATTCAATTGAATTTTCGTGCGTGTGCGTGCGTGTGGTAGACAGGTTGACAAGCATGCCCACAACCTGTACAACCGCCGCCGCCGCCACCACCACCACCACCAACAACCACTTCTTATCCTCTTTTTTTTTTTTTTTTTTTCAAAAAAAAAACTTTGTTTCGAGTTTTAAAATATATTTTTCCGAAAAGGTTGGTAAAGGATTTTTTTAAAAAGTGTTTTTGTTTTTACGCACCCTTGACAAAAGAGGTTACACAAACGCTCATTTAAACCTTTCACATAGCGAAGGAAATTAAAAGATTTTCGTCCCTTTGGAATGAGGTTGAAATTCAACTTAAAAGGTTAAGCCCTTTAAAACGTTTGTCGCCCTCAGAAGAACCTCCCGCCGTGGAAAATTTAACGCAGGGGAAAAACTGAATTTGGTCAAAGTATTCCCCCCCCCTTTTGAAAAGTCTATTTATTCCCTTTTGAGAAAATCCGATGGCGTTTATAAATAAATTTCACCTCGGGGAGAGGGGTTGGGGGGTCACAACGAAAAAGAAAAAAAAAGTTTAAGATACCAAAACATAAATTATAAATAAATAATAATAATAATAATAATTATAAAATTTTATTATTTCGAGTATAATTTAAACTATCGCAATTTATTCTATTTTATAAAAAAAAAAAAAAGAATTTTCTAGAACTTTAAATCACAAAAGAATTTCCCGAGAGACAAATCAAGTCTCAACTTTTATTTTTTATTTTTTCCTTTTTCTCGCCTTTTCTCTCTCTCTCTCTCTCTCACACACACATTAAACCATATATTGAGTTATCTCCGTGATGAAAAAAAAAAAAAAAAAAAAAAAAACTACTGTCGATTTCTATTTTAAAATTAATGATTTCATTCTCTCCATTTTTTTTTTTTGGTCCATGACCCTCCCTTCCCCTCCCCCTTTTCCTTTCCCCTAATCCCTTCATCTTCCCTTCTTCTTCTTCTCTTTTTACTACTTACATCAATTTTTCACTTTCCTCCCACCCCCCCCCCTCACACAATAAATTTTTCAGCTGGACAAAATTTTTTTTTATTTTTTATTTTCGATATTCGCAAAAGAGTCAATTATCCTAATGAATTTTTTAGACAAAGGAAAAAAATTTTTTCCAAAGGTTTTCTTCCTTTTTCTCAAAAAATAAAAACTATATATATATATATATATTTATATAAATTGTTTTTCGTAAAAAAAAAAAAAAACGTTTCATCATCAAAAACTTGGAAAAAAAAAAAATTTTTTTTTTTTTTTTTTTAGAAAATGAAAAAGAAAAAAAGGAAAAAAAAGGAAAAAAAAAGGAAATAAAGGAAGTGAATTCAACTAATGATGTAAAATCGAAAACTTTTCTTGTTTTTTCTAATAAATATAAAAAAAAAAAAAAAAAAAGGAAACATGAACCAAGAAAATAAATATCTCTTTTCTCTTAGCACACACACACACACGCACGCACGCACACGCACCCCCTTCAAACTCCCCTCAACCCCCACGCCCCCTCCCCCCATCATTTCCTTCAGGTAAACCTTTAATGCATTTTTATTTTTTTGATTGGGTATAATAGCGTGAGAAGGTTTCGTTTTTTTTTCTTCCTCTGTTATAAAAATCACGAAAAACAATTAAAAGGTTCAAATTTTGTACTCGGAAGTTTTCTTTTTTTTTTTTTTTTTTGTTACATCCTTTTCCTACTTTTTCCGCTCCCTCCCCTTCCCTTTCTTTCCCTTTCCATTTTCTTAATTTTTTCCTTTTTCTTCTAATAGAAAAAAAAAAAAAAAAAAAACGGCGGATTCGAAAAACGAACGGCGGATTTGGTCATTTCGTGTAATAAACCTTTTGAAAATAAATTTTTTTTTTTTTTTTTTTTTGTTTTTCCTCCACGCAATAAAACGAAAAAAGTAAAAAAATTTTCTTTTCTTTTTTTTTTTTTTTGTTTTTTGTTTTATCCTCCAGCGAACGCCTTTTCATATCTAATAAACAAATCTAAAAGTTTAAAGGAAGAAAACAAACAAAAAAAAAATGATAATAATAATAATAATTCGAAAGAAAAAAAAAAAAAAAAAAAAAAAAGAAAATTCTAATACAAACATAAATATTCACTTTAAACGGGAAAAAATGGTTTTTTATGCCTTTGGGAAATCATTCGATGGTTTCTTTCGGAACAAAAAAAAAAAAAATTTTCTTTTTTTTTTCTCTCCCTTTTCGGGGCGAAAATAAAAAAAAAAAAAAAAAAAATTTTTTTTTCTTTTTTTCTTTTTTATAATTAATTATACGTAATAATAATAATAAAAAAAAAAAAAAAAAAAAGGAAAAAAAGAAAAAAGAAATTAAATAAAACCTTTTGACGTATTTTTATAACGTTAAAAAAAAAATGGAAAAAATGGAAAAAAGGAAAAAAAAGGAAGGAAAAGGAAAAGGCGGGAGGGGGAGGAAAACGATATTGAATTATTGATTTTATATCCAAATATAAAAAAAAAAAAAAATTTTTTTTCACGCACCGAAAAAAATTTTTTTTTTTTTTTTTTTTTAAATTAATTAATTTTCTTCCGGTCAATCTCTGTATTCTTAAGGTTTAAAGCGTTTACTTTCTCGCCCCCTCCCCTTACCCTTCTCCTCCCCCTACCCAAGCAAAAAAGAAGAAATAAAAACGATTTACCACCCAAGTTTTTTTTTGCTGGAAAATTGTTATTAAAAACGAACACGCGATAATCTTGTAAATAAATAAATTCCAAAAATTTTTATTGTAAAATTTAAACTTAAAAACTTTTTGTATAATTTTAACGTTTTTTTCTTAGCGGTAAAACTAAAAGGAAAAACTAAAAAATCATTCGATAATAATCTTTAGTTAATTTTATTACTAAAAAAAAAATTTAAATAAAAAGTTTGAAGAGGAGGAGGAGGAGGAAGAGGGGGGAAAGGAGAAACAGGAAAGAGAAACTCGAGCATTTCATTTAAAAAAAAAAAAAAAATTTTTTTAAATTAAATCTATATATAATCAGGTTTCAGTTGGTAAATAATGTAATGAATGAGTAGAGAAAAAGATAAAAAGAGAGAGAGAAAAAAAAAGTATTGGTTGGAAAAAGGGCAAAAAAAAAAAAAAAAAGGCTTTGAATCCTAAGGAAAATGGAAAAAACCACACAAACCTTCATGACGAATGGCGTCCTTGTAATTGCGTCGCGGGTAAAAAAAAAAAAAAAAAAAAAAAAATAGTTAAAATGGAATTTTATCACAAAATTTTAAAATTTTTCGAATGCGAAAAAAAAAAAAAAAGGAACAAAATGAAATTTAATAAAAAAAAAAAAAAAAAAAAAAAAATTCTTAAAAAAAAATGGCGGTTTAAAAATAAGTTTTCTTTTTTTACCACGAGGGTGCGTGCGTGTAAATATTCGAACGTGTCTCCGAGCGTGTGTGTGCGTGTGCGTGCGTGTGTGTGGAGTAGGAGTTTTAAAAAAAAAAAAAAAGGGAATGTCAAATAAGTAAAACGTTGTGCAAAGTGCCGCATACGAGAAAAAATATGCGATGATAGAAGATAAGAAGAATTTCGGTTAAGATACTGCAACATGGCGGCGGGGGAAAAACGATGTTGTTACGACTGACGATCCACTTTTGAAAACACATCACGTCTATTGGGATTCCCGCGGGGCTTCTTGATCTTTGCAATGATTCTTTTTATATCGCGTGCAATTTCAGGTTACAGTTTCTAATGAGATCCCAAGATTGATTCTACTTCATTCTACTACCCTTTTTTCTTTTATCTCCCCCCCTCCTTTTCCCCCCTACCTTTTCCCCCTTCCCCCTTCCTTCTTCCTCTTCACCCCCTTCCTCATTTTTATCTTTCATTTCCGCTTTTCACGGAAATAAAACATTAATCTGTCAGTTTCTTTTTTTTGGGGTCGGTTTGGGCTGGAATTGAAGGGCGTCAACGTTTCGACAAGTGTCCTACACCTCGTGCACAATAAAGAAAAAGAAAAAAAAAATTGAATAATGAGAAAGAAAGAAAAAAAGAAAGAAAGAAAGAAAGTAAAAAAAAAGAAAAAAAAAGCAAGCGTGAAAATAAGAAAAAGAAAAAAAAAGAAAAAAAAGAAAAAGAAAAATCGCATTTTCTCAAATAAATGGTCGTCTGCTGATAAATAGGAATCCTTCTTTGCGAACGTGACACGTCACGACAATTCCTGAGGTAACTGATGGCTTCTACACTTTTTTTTGTCGCCCTTCCGTGATAAACACTTCAGTATATTTCTGCCACGTTTTGTTTTTTTTTTTATTTATCATAGAGAAAGAAAAAAAAAAAAAAAAACTATTCTCTATTTTTCAACACGTTTAAAACGGATTTAATCCATTTTTTTCCCCCCTTTCTCTCTTTCTTTCTTTCTTTCTTTCTTTTTTCTTATTTATTATTATTATTCGTTTTGATTTTTTCTAATTTTTTTTTTTTTTACCCGGAAATGACGTTAAAATAAAATAAATAAATAAAAAATTTTCGAGTTTACATTATGAGATAAATATTAAAATAATAAATGAATTTAACCCTCGCCGAAGAAGAGTCATAATAATGAAAATTAATGCAAATTAATGAGATTTTTTTTTATGAACGTAAAATATTTTTAGTGAGCCGTGACAAAATTTTTCAATTAAAATAAATATTTGACAATAGAAAAAAAAAAAAAAAAAAATGGGTTGACTCTTTATATTATAATAAAATAAAAAGGTAAACAATCAAGGGTAAAATATTTTAAAAAGATACTGTATAAATTTTTTTTTTTTTTTTTAGATGAGTAACCAGGTGCGGAACCATCTTTCATTCGAAATATGATATAGGTAATGGGAATATTCAATTTCATTAAGATTCCCTTCGCAATTTTTTTTTCCTTTTTTTTCGTAATAATAATAATAATAATAATAATAATAATAATATTACACGGCCTACTTTTTTTCATCCCTATTTTAAATTTCCGTATATATCTATACGTATAATAATTTTAAAAATGTCCGTTTTTTTAAATAAAATAAAACATTTGCGGTATTGATAGTTTGAGAGACAAATTTTTTTTTTTAACCGAAATCGATTTGGTATCATCATCATCATCATCATCATCATCATCATCGTCGTCGTACTTCCAGTACATATAATTTTTTTTTTCTTTTTACTTTATTCGTTTAATCAACAAAACACGAGGAGATTAAGAAAAATCAGCGAGAAGAGGGGGGAGGGGGTGGGAAGAAAAGAAAGAAAAATTTTTGCGCCGATAACTTTTTAAAATTTCATTACGGATAAAAAAATTTTTTTTTAAATTTTGTCAAGAGGCTTTTCTCAAATTAATCCAAAACATATAAAAAAAAATAAAAAAATATAAGGGCGTGGCTCATGCAAAATAAAATTAATTTTATTCAGGCAGGATAAATAAATAAAAAAAAAAAAAGAAGGAATCGAGGTAGTGTTTCTTTTTATGACGAATTTTCCTCTTTTTTTTTTTTTTTTTAATCCGTAAAAGATCATCATCAATACTTAAAAACAGATTTTAATACATTAAAATGTGTGGGTGTGTGTGTGCGTGTGCGCGCGCGCGTGCATGCGTGTGTGTACGTAAAGAAAGTTTTAAAACTTTTCCAGTTAAAAAATTTTCTTTTAAATTTTTTTTTTTTTTTTTACTAACCTATAAATATTCGAATAAGTTTTAAACGTTGAATTAATGAAATTCAAATATTTTAATAAATATTTTATTAAATATTATTATTATTATTATTATTATTATTATTATTATTATTATTATTATTATTATTATTATTATTTTCACTCATAATCACGTCAATTCGTCTTAATGTTTGTCGTAGCTTTTTCAACATTTATTTTACAGGTTTCGATCCCGATTTATAAGGAATAAATGCCTAACTAACTAACTAACCGTGATTTTGCATGTTTGAACAGGTTTTGTCATCATAACCCTTCTATCGTCATTATAATTAGCATCACATCAATTCTCATAAGTTTTCCCAAGTCCATCTTATTTAATGGAAATAAGTTATTTCCTCTACTGGGCTTCAAGGATTGACATTTGTGAAGTGGTTTAGGAATAGGAGAAAAAGGATTCACAACCTTGTTTTTTTTTTTCCTCTATTACAATTATGAATCAATCATCATTATCTTTAGGCATGAATTATTTAAGTATACCTAGTAAAAGAATATACTTCTTTTTCCTTAAAACTATTTCAATACTTAATTTTCCTACTATTTCCCCCTTTTCATAACTTTCCCTCATGCATTTCATCCTTAATGTACACAAATTACAATTTTGTACCTATAAACTTAAACTGAAGGCAGTTGCATTTTTCTAATCCTAAATGAAATTAAAGGGGAATTTTACACTAAGCACATGGCAAAATATGTTGTAATAAAACAAACTAACTTAAGAAAAGGGTTAAAGTAATGTACAATCAATAGAATCACACTTAAAATAGGAGTTTAGAGAGATTTTACATGCATCTGATACAATAAATTAATTAATTACAAATATTTTTATTAAACTACCACTATTCTTATACAGTGTGACAGGGGTAATTAGCTTAACTACTTATAATCAACTCAAGACATGTATTAAAAGGGGTCCATTGTGTCTGTTTGCATAATTCCTTACACTAATATCAACTAACATATAGGCTACCCAATTCCTCCTGATTTTGATACAATACACTGTCAATATAGTCAACCATGATGTAATGAGACAAACTAACTAAAGAAAAGGTCTAAAACAACCAACAATCACTAAATTAACCCTTAAAGGTTAGAGAGTATAGAAATTTGTACACTGAGTTAATATATATATCAAATCAATCATTATTAATAAATATTTTTCATTAAATTACTCCAACATTTTGTTTTTTATGATGAGATGAAAAAGATATTTGGTCAAACTCTTCATAATTAATCAAATAAATGTAAAATTTTCAATCTGTTTTTTTTTTTTCTGGGTATTTGGCTCCATTTCTTGGTTAGGCTAACGTTTTTGCAAATGAAATTCAAGTTTAAAATGAGAGACTTACCCGTAATAATCAGATTTACTACGGCATCTTCTAAGATTTTTTATTGCTGACGCTTCCATTTTTGTCACATGAAACGGTTGTCCATTTGCAAAATTAAACTTAAAATAATATAACAATCACTAAATAATATAAAAAACTAATTACATCACAATAAACTAGACTAAATAACAAAACTTTTGATATATAACACATAACTAAACTGTTAAAAAAACAAAAACTATTAAAATTAATTAAATATAAAAATTGACATGATGCAAACGCGTGACAACCACCATGGAACACCCGCGCCCTCTTTCTTACAATAAAATTTGAATGTTTTTTCGCGGTCATTTTTAATTCTAGAAAAACGTTGCATTTTTAGTCAGCAAACGAAATGAGATTAATACCTTATTTATTTTTTTTATTTTAATTATTAACTTACGACAGTCGTTATCATTATTATTTGTCGTAAAATTTTCTGATTTTCTTTTGATTGATTACGTATATGATAACAAACATGAAAAAAATATTAAAAAAAAATTTGAAGGATAAAAAAAAAAAAAAAAAAAACAAAGAAAAATATACGAAACGAGAATCTTTTCTAAAAAAAAAAAAAAAAAAAAAGGGAAAAAAGTAATTTTGACGGTAAAGACCTATCATTTATCGGTGTTAACGTGTAAAATTATTATTATCATTATTATTATTATTATTATCATCATGTTTTTTTTTATCTTTTCTCTTAAAATAATGCGTTTGAAAAATCTTTAAAATATATATTCACAGGTAAAAATTGTAAAAGAAAGAAAATTTCAATCCTGAATAATGAGTTTTTAAAAAAAAAAAAAAAGCAGACGACACGAATTTTTTTTTTTTTTTTTGGACGCGAAAAATTCGATAATTTTTTTTTTAAATTTTATATTTTCGTTTCATTTCCTTTTTTTTTTTTCTAAGCTTTTCTTCACTTCCGTTAAAACTTGAATCTTTTTTTTTTTTTTAACCTTTTTCGGTAATTGCCGGTAATTTTTCAAATTTAATTTCTTTTTTTTTTTTGTTTTTTAATCAATCAATGTCTAATAGTAATAATAATAATAATGATGATGATAATGATAATTTTTTTTAAGGTGAGGGAAATATGGAAAGAAAGAGAGAGAGAGAGAGAGAGAATAAAGGTAAAAACCGATTGCTTTTCTTCTTCTTATTATTATTATTATTATTATTGTTTTCTCAGGGTTGTGTCGACCGTTAGAATCGGACATTATTGTCAATTTTTTTTTCCTAGTTACGACCCTGGTGTGAAATCGATAAAATTATTATACACGTCGAATAAAAATTCATTTATTACGACCTGGGTTAATTTGTTAAAAATGAAAAAATGTCGGAAAGGAAGGAAAGCGCCTGAATGAGGGGGGAGAAAGGGAAAAAAGGGGAGAAAGAAAGGGGAAGGAAGGGGGGAAGGGAGCGGTAATTATTAATATTTCACGTAAGACTAATTCAACCGTAGAAGGAGGATCAAGTAAAAAAATAAATAAATAAAAGAAAATTTTTGTTTTGTTTTTTTTTATCCGTGAAGCACTATAATAATAATAATAATAATAAGTATAAAATGCGTATGAAAGTAGAGAAAAATATTCCTGGATGCGGATGGGGAAGCGGGGGGAAGGAGGGATTTAGAAAATAGGCACGAGTAGAAGATAGAAAGAGAGAGAGAGAGATGTAAAAAAGTTCGTGCTCAGCGAAAAAAAAATATCATGTGGCAGAATCTACGAAAAAATGAAAAATAGAAAAAAAGAAGAAGTAGAAGAAGAAAAAAGGTAAAGGATAAAAAAAGGGAGAAAAAAAGAGGGAAAAAAGAAGGAAGAAAAAAAAGAGGAAATGAAATAATAAGCGCATGCCTGTTACGAAAAAAAAAAAAAAAATTTTTTTCATTTCCCTCATTTGGAAAAATTTTGTTTTTCAGTTTTCACTTTTCCTTAAAATTGGAAAATAGATTCGAAAAAATAAAAAACAATTTTTTTTCGTTTTCGTTTTATTTTCCCTCGTTTATTTTTACGTTTTTTTTCGTTTTTTTTTTTTTTTTTAATAAATTTATCCGGTGATTATTATTATTGTTTATGTGTTAAAAAAGTGTTGTTTTTTGTTTGTCGTTAAAACAACAATCAGTGAGATTAAACGTGTTTTTGTTTGTTTTACGTCAAAACAACCGACAAAAAAACAAAAAAGTGTCAAAACTTTACATTTTTTTACATTTTGTGATTGTTACTTTTAAAAAAAAAAACCGTTAAACAAAACTTTTCTATAAATTTTTTA
>NW_002987204.1:137428-149361 GCF_000006295.1 Pediculus humanus corporis | reverse complement strand
AAAAAAAAAACAACAACAACAACAACTTAATATTTATCAGTCGTGATATTTTTACCACCCGACAACCATCAACCAACAACAACAACAACAAGAAAAACGTGTATAAATCGCGGGGGGTTGTTGTGGGGGATTGTGGGGTGTGTGTGGGGAGGGGGGATGAAACTTTTTTAAAATTCTAAACGGGAAGTAAAAGAAAAAAAAAAAAAAGAAAGAAAGAAAGAAAAAAAAAAATTAAACGCGAGTTATTTTTACGTTATATTACGTTTTTTTTTTTTTTTTTTGCGTGTGAAATTCGATTCCGTTTCCTGTTTAATATTCAAATCTCATGTAATATTTTTTTTTGTATTCTCTTATTTTTTCTCTTTTTCATCGTCTTCTGCTCTTGCTCCTAATGCTGCTGATGCTGCTGATGCTGCTTTATTTCATTTTAAATTAAAACTTTTTATTTACTCTTAATTAGATTTTAAAATTAAAGTAAACGTTTTTCTTTAAAAATAAAATTGAAAATTATTTTTAATAAAAAAAAAAACTTTTTAAATTCCCAAGAGGGTTTTTCCTTTTCATTAACGCCCATATTTATATATCATTTCACGCACACATGCACGCGCACGCACCCACACACCAATATATAAATAAATAAAATGATAAAAAAAAGGGGGGGGGATTTGAATTTTATTTTGGAATCAATGATGGTGACAGTTTGCGTTTTAACTCTAATTAAATTCACTGAATATTTTGGTTGTTGTTGTTGAACGTTAATTAATCACGTATTAAAATTAAATTTAAGATAATAAAATAAAAATTAATGTCGCCGTCGGTTGTTCATATGTGTGTATGCTTTTCTAGAAATTTCTAAACGCAAAAAAAAAAAAAAAAAAAATTCTCAAATCTTTTTTATCACTTAAACGCTATTAAATTTTATTATCGCAGATTTTTTCCCTTTTTTTTTCTCTCTCTCACAAAATCGTAAGAAATTTTATTTTATTTTATTTTTATTTATTTAAATAAGATTTTCTTTCGATATTCCATCTCCCCCTTTCTCTCTCTCCCTCTCTTTCTATTTTTCGAAAGTATTGAAAGTTAGGAAAAAGAAAAAAAAAAAAAGGTTTATTCATTTCCTTTTTTTTATTTATAATTAATCTCTTTTTGAGTTTTTCCTTTTTTTTTAAAAAAAAATTCTATTCATAAAGTTTAGTTTACTGATTTTATATACAAAAAAAAACTTTTTTTTTTTTTTACTTGTTTCCGTAATAATAATAATAATAAATAAATAAATAAATTGAAAAAATATTTTTCCTCTGTGTGTGTGTGTGCGTGCGTTTAACAAAAGAATTTTTTTTTCCCTCTACGTTAAAAATTTGTTTGTTATTATCATCATCATCATTATTATTATTATTATTATTATCATGCAGGAAAATGAATAAAATTACGGTAATAAAATAGAATGAAAGAAAAATTATTAAAATGTTACAACTACACGTTGGATATTTTTTATTTTGGCTGATTCTAACAGGTACAAACAAATTTTCACCCCCACCCCCAAAATGTCACTCCTTTCTTTTCCACATTATCATTATTATCCTTTTAAATTATGTATATAAGTAAATAAAAAACATTTAAATAATGTTATTAATAAATATAAAAGGAGAAAAAAAATAATAATGAATCAAAGGTTGTTTTTAAATAAATAAATTTTTTTTTTTACACTAATAATGAAAAAAATTATCAAATTCATTATTCAAATTTATTTAAATTTTATTTTCTTTGTGTTATAGTTATTATTATCATTATCATTATCATCATCATCGTAGTCATTTCTTTTTTCTTTTGAATAAAAAAAAAAAAAAATGAATTCTTTAGCTTTGTATATATATATATATTTAAAGTTTTATGTAGTAAACCTTTGAGGCATTATGTAAATTTTTTTCTCTTTTTTTTTTTTTTTTTTTTTTGTTAAAGGAACGGCAGGAATCAAAATAACAAAACTTTTTATACCGAAAATAATAGACGTAAGAGAATCGGGGATTTTAACATGCGAATTCGATTTAGAAAATGGTAAACTTTATTCCGTTAAATGGTATAAAAACGATCTTGAATTTTTCCGTTTTATGCCAAACGGAAATCCTATCGTACAAATATTTAAAGTCGATGGAATTAATTTAACGGTGAGATTATCAATCAATTATTATTTATTAATTATTATTATTATTAAACGTTTATTTATTTACTTATCATCATTAGGATAAAGACTGCAATATGACTACGGTAGTGTTAAATCGTTTGGAATTTACAACTTCCGGTCTTTACACCTGCGAAGTATCAACCGAAGGTCCTTATTTTAAAACCGTACAAACTTCATCAAACATGACCGTTTTAGGTAAGCTAAACATATTTAAAAAAAATTGTTTTTTGACGTCATCACTAATTTTTTTTTTTTTTTCTTTTCAGGTATTCCAGAAAAAAATCCTACGATAACCGGAATCGAAAATATTTATAATGTCGGCGATTACGTCAGAGGTAATTGCACATCTGATCTTTCATATCCGGTATCGAACATCGATTGGTACATTAATGATAATAAGGTAAGTGTTTACTTTATATATAATTAAATGATGATGATGATGATGATGTTGAGGATGAGGAGGATGATTACAGGTTGAATCTTGGCAATTGGAAAAATATCCGGTTATTATATTTAATGATAAAATGATAATTTCAACGCTCGGAATATCGTTTCAAGTCGATCACAGTCATTTTTCCGGAAAAGGAAATACTATGGTCCTTAAATGCATCGCTAATATAAATGATATTTCGAGGCAAACGATACACATATCTAAATTAGCGGATTTAGATGTAGAAAAATTAGCTCAGGGTTTATACGGAAGTTACGGTTTGTTATTACTATTATAATTATTATTGATTTCGTTTGTTTTTGAAAAAAAAAATCAAACGAGATTCATTTGGTTTGTTTGTTTATTTGTTTTCAGGTTGTAGGAAACCGATATTAAATATTATTATTATTATATTCATCATTCCTTGTGTTATGTTGTATTATGCAAATATTATTATTATTATTATTTAATTATTAATATACATTTTAAAAAAAAAAAAATAATAATAATCATTTTTTTCGGGTTTTTCCCCCCAAAAAAATTTTAGCGAGTAATTTAACGGTTTGAATTTTTTTTTTTTTTCGTAGGGAAGGGGGAGGCGGAGAGGAAAAGGATAAAAATTCGAAAGGGGGCGGAGGGAGAGAGGGAAGGGGAGTAATAATAAAAAAGATTATTTTTTATAATTAAAAAAAAAAGGGGAAAAACACATAACAATTTCTTTTGTTTGTTTGTTTGTTTGTTTCATTTCATTAACGAAAAAAAAAAAAAAAGTTTGTAATAAAAAAATTTTTCTTTTTTCTTTTTTTAACTACTTACGCACTTTTCTAGGTAATAACGGTAAAAAAAGAAAAATAAAGAAAATATTATTAACAAAAAAAAAATTTTTCTTTTATTATTATTATTAAAAAAGAAAATTTTAATGGTTTTAACTTTTTAACTTCTCTTTTTAATTCGGATTAAAAAAAAAAAAAAAGTTTTTTTTTTTTTTTTTTGAATTGTATTCTCTTTGTTAATTCTTGTTAGATCCATGAAAATAACCTTAAAGAGGATTTTTTATAAAAAAAAAAAAAGATCTCTTCGTGTTTTCTTCATTACTTTTTTTTTTTTTTTTTGTTATATCGAACCCATTAAAATTGTTGTTTATAAAAAAAAAAAAAAACAAAAACAAAAATTTTTCAAACCGTTCGATAGATTTTAAAGAAGAGAGAGAGGAATGTGGGGAGGGAGTAGGGGGAGAAAATCCATACAGCATCTCAAAAGAACTCTCTCTCTCGTCAAAAAAAAATCGTCTTAAAATTTTTTTTTTTTTTATAATGTGAGGGGTTGTCGCCATAATTTTCATGCTTAACAAATTTTTTATTATTATTTCTCCCTCCCCCTCCCCTCTCCCCATTTTTTTAAAATAATGTGTTGTTGTTTTTTTAACAAGTACTTTGGTTAATTCTCTTTGTTTGCTTTCACATCATCATCATCATCATCATCATCAT
This sequence comes from Pediculus humanus corporis, assembly GCF_000006295.1. NCBI lineage: Eukaryota > Metazoa > Arthropoda > Insecta > Psocodea > Pediculidae > Pediculus > Pediculus humanus. The sequence goes on along the minus strand of NW_002987204.1, from coordinate 145,262 downwards.
TGTTCCGTTAAAGACGCTAATAAAAAAAGCTTTCTCAGATGGTTTTTTTTTGGTTGTCAGCTGACATTCCACTCTTTGGAAACCCGTTTGCTACCCAACAGCACACAAAAAAAGAAAAGAAGGGAAGGGGAGGAGGAGAAAAACCTTTTACCCGAGAAAAATTTTTAATTTTTTTTTTTTTTAGGTTGCTTTTGTAGGAAACCATGTTTGTTGAAAAAGAATTTTAAAAATGAAAAAAAAAAAAAAACCACATTAAAAACACTTTAAAATCCATTAGATGATTTTTTTTTTTTATTTAAATTCTTCTTCTTCTTTTTTTCGGAAGGGGGAAGAAGGGGGTGGGATGGGGTGGAGAGGGTGGGGTCGAAAATTTATTACCACTATGAAACAAATTTCCCAAAAAAAAAAAAAAAACTTTTTTTTTAATTTTTTGTTACATTAATAAAATAAATTTTGCTTTGAATGAACCAAAAAAAAAAAATTTTTTCGTTGTTTTTTTTGTTTTTTTTAAAATGGCGGAAATTCTTTTCATTGTCCGTTTTTTTTTAGTAAAAAAAAATTTTAAAAACTTTAATCAAAACCGACGAGTATTTTCTAAAAACCTGATTTTTTTTGCCACTGGTTAGAATAGCTATTAAGATAGCGTCAGATTTATTTGATTGATCTTTTTTTCGTGGGGATGCTTAATATTTAGTTTAGCCCTTTTCATCTATCCATCTCTCTCTCACTCTCTCTCTCTCTCTCTCTCACCGGATTCATCACCGAAAATAATGTTCTGTCGTGTTTGAAACAAATGGGAAAATCGTCGTAGTAGTTTTGTAATTGAACATCACTGAAAATGATATTTTAACTCTAAAAACTTTATTTATTTATACACGAGTTTAAAAAAAACCATCATCATCATCATTATTATTTCATTTCCGGGTTTTCCCAAAAAAAAAGAAAATCGATATTTTTCATCATCGTTCGTAATTATTTATTTTTTTTTTTCCTCATTTACGTAAACGATTAAAATTATTTTGTTACGTTTCTAAAACAATTTTATATTAGTTATGATAATAATAATAATAATAACAAGTGTATAATTCAAAGGCATCCCGCAGAGAAACAAGCAAACAAACAAACAAACACCACCTCTCGTAAAAGAATACGAGGGAAAAATAAAATCAGAAATGAAAATCTCGCGAGAATAAAATGAAAGAAAACGTTGAAAAATTTTTCATTATTATTTCATTTATTCTTTATTTTATTTATTTATACAAAAATTGTAATTATGTAATAATAATAATAATAATAATAGTATTTAATTATTTTTAAATGTTCTTAAATGTTCTGGAAAGAAAGAAACCTCCCTCCCTTTTTTAAAAGGTAAATAATAATAATAATAACAAATGAATTTTCCGAACGCAATTTTTTTTTAAAAGTCTGATACGTAAAATTTATTAATAAACGTCTCGTTATTTATATGAAAGGTCACGATAATTGATAAGAAATACGAAGCAGAAGATAGAAAAAAAAACGAATAACATGATAACCTAATAATAATAATGAAGTAGGTAACGTTATAAATTAGTAGGAGGTCGTATAAAATATTATTCGATAAATTCCTTGCCACGGTTATAAAGTTTAAAAAAGTTTTTTTTTTTTTCCCCCTTTGAGGTTTTTATTGTTGTTATGGTTGTTGTTAAGGTTGTTGTTGTTGTTGTTGTATCTCGAATACGAATACGCAAATTTTTCTTATCGTTTATTCATAAAAAACTTTTTTATTGAAATTTTACCGTTAAATATTAATTTTTGAACAAATTATTATTAATTTTATTTTAAAAATTTATAAGAATCTCAAAAGCGACGAACAAACAACAAACAAACAAGCGAACAAACGAACAAAATTTTTTTTTATTAATCTATGATAATAATGATAATAAATAATAATCGTCGTAGTTTTTTTTTTTTTTTTTTTAAAACAATGTTTTAAATACAACCTGAAAATTTCACGTTTTTTTTTTTTTAGAGAGAGAGAGTGAGAGGAATGGAGGGTGGGAAAGAGAGAAAGAGAATAAGAGGGAGGAAGGGAAGGAGAGGGGGAAAAAAAACATACAAATTAATTTTTCGTTTAATAAAAACCATGGCAGAGTTTTTTTTTTTTTTTTTTTCGGAACACGTTTTTCGTTATATATATATATAGGAAATGAAGTTGCGGTTGTTTTTTTTTTTTTACCCCCTTGAGCCCTAACAGTCTCCGAGCATGTGAAAAAAATCCAGGGCATTTTGACTTCACAAATTGAACTTTTATAACTTTTGTTCAATTTTTCCGCTTCAATCAGTTCGCCATTTTATTAAAAAAAAAAAAAAAAAAAAGAGAAAACAGTCATGAAATGAAATGAAAACTTTTTACTTTTTTTCATACATATATAAATAAAAAATTTATTAAAAACTTTTATAACCGCCACATGTACAATCTTTTACTATTATTATTATTTTTATTATTTTATTCATTCATTCATTTTTTTTTTTTTTTAAATGAATTTTTTCCTCTTTTTTAAAACCGCGAATTTGGATAAATTTTTTTTTTTTTTCGTCACGAAAGTGAAGTAAAATTTTCGCGGATAAAAACTAAAAATAAGTAAATTTATAAAAAAATTTGACAAATCATATATAACACAATCGTATGTAAAACTAATTTGACAGGAATAAAATACGTCACGAGCGGGAACAAAAAAAAAAAAAAACGTCACGGGAGAAATGCAAAAAAAAGAAAAATTTTTCCCTTTCTCTTTTCCTTCTTTCCTTTCTTCCCTTCCTTCCCTTCCCTTTTTTTTTCATTTCGTTTAATTCCCGTGTTTGTTAACGTATCATTTTTATCGCGTCGAGTTCCCCAAATAATAATAATAATAATAATAATTGATATCGTTAATAAAAATATTATTGATAAAGCTAATAACGTCTCTTTAAAAAAACAAACATGGCGGCTTACATAATTTAAAGATTTAAATGGGGGGAAAAAGTTGTTATAATTTTTTTTTTTTAATATTATAAATAAAATTAATATTAATAATAATAAATAATGATATTTATTAAAAGTATTATTATTATTATTTTAATTATATACGATTTCTTATTCTTAAAAAAAAAAAAAATAAACGACAACGTGATTAGTGTTATTATTATGTATTATTATAATACGAAAAAAAAGGAAAGAAAAGAAAATAATAATAATAATAATAATTTTGATTTGAATTTTTTTTATCAAAAACTGACAGTTTGAAAATGCCAAAAAAAAAAGTCTTGGAGAAAGGAAAAGTTTTCTTTTTCTTTTAACAACATGAAGACGAGAACACACAAATGTAATATGAAAAGTGACAAAAAAAAAAAAAACAGGAAAAAAAATGAATATATATATATATATATATATATAAATTAGATATTCACTAGAGGTGGTGCTGCTTTGAAAGCAAAACAACTTTTTCCCTTTTTTTCCTTTTTCTTTTTTTTTTTTTTTTTTTTTAAAAAAAAAAAAAAAAAAAAAAAGTTTTTGCTTATTCGGTGAATGATGATGTCGTGGTAAAAAAAAAAAAAAGAATTTTCTTAACGGAATTTTTTTGAAATTTTTAATTACCGATTTTAAATTCGTTTATAAATTATTATTATTAAAATTTTGCGAGTAATAATTATTTAATAAAAAAATATATAAATATTATAATAATATCACACCACCACCACCCCCGCCATCATGAAACAACGGTTAAAATTAAAAATATGACGCCATTTTTTTTTTCTCCACTGCCTTCTTTTAATGAGTCATAAAGAATATTTATAATAATTATTGCCGTTATATGGTATAATAATTTCATAGAGTATATAAAATTCTTAATATCGTCAAATTTAAAACTTGCATATTTTTTTTTTTAAATAATAAAATGATTTATATATTAATAAAATAATTATTAATAAAAAAAAAAAAAAAAAAAAAATGAAGACGCACAATTTATTTGTCTCGGCTAAGAATTTTACATAAACGATTATTTATTGAAAGAATAGAATAGAAAAAACAAAATGTCGGACACCAAAAACCTAAAAAACTAATCAATCACATTTTTTTCGCTTTTTCGTACTGCTTCTCTTAGGTTTTGATTTATTTTTCGGACATTTAGGTTTTCCCTTCATTTTTCCTCTAGGTTTTGAATTTCTCCTTTTAGGTTTTGGACATTTTGATTTTTGCTTACGAGTTTTAACCGATCTATTTCTAGCTTTGCTTCTTCTACCATCATCGTTATTGTCGTTTCCGCCGCCGTCGGACTTTTTATTTTTAGAATCTTTATCCGAGGAAGATTTGTCTTTGTTTTTACAGTCTTTGTCATCTTTGCTTTTGGTATTGTCTTTGGATTGGGCTTTTCTCACGTCCTTGTTTTTGTCTTTGTCTTTATCCTTGTCTTTTTTATCATCTGATTTATTAACGTTACCATCGGATTTACATTTATCTCTTTTATCTCTCCTGTCTTTTCTATCTTTTTTATCCGATGCTGATTTTCTATCGCGCGGGCATTTTTCCTTCTTTCGTCTTCTCCTCGACCTCGATGATTTTCGACCTGATCTCATACCCGATCTCTGACCCGATTTTTGACCCGGTTTCGGACACGGTTTTGGACACGTTTTTTGACGCGATTTCATCATGGGTTTTCCATTACATTTTGATTTTGGACGAGATTTTGAAGAAGACTGAGGTTGACGAGATTTTGAAGACTGCGGAGGACAGTAGGAGGGTCTGGTACCGGATGTTGGCGAACAAGGTTTACATGCTGATTTAGGTTTCGAACCGGATCGAGGAGAACACGGGGGTTTCGGACAAGGTTTAGGACAAGGTTTCGGACACGGTTTTGCTTTCGTATTTGAAGAAGGCGAACAAGGTTTATTCCCGGATGGAGGAGGGCACTGTTTTGAATTTGACGACGGACATAATCTCTGATTTGAGGTAAGACAGTTCTTGGTGGAAAGAGAAGGCGGACTTAATAATTTCGGACATGATTGATTGCATCGACTCTTCAGTTTACTATGTTTATGTTCTTTATCTCTCAAACGATATATATAAGAACTTGCTTGTTTTAATTTTATTCTACCGTCTGCGACTTTGAGAGACCCATTTTTCAAACATCCCCTAAGTGTTTGAACAATTCTTTTTAAACTTACTTGTGGTCCTTTTGTATTAATTGCTTTTACAATAGTTGGTATAGTCGACCCTTGCGGTTCTCTAAGATGATGTATAGTCCTTAGCAATCTTTTTTCAGTATCTTTTGACATCTTTTGCTGATGCTTTGCAAGATGTCAAAACAAAACTAAAAAACCAAAAAAAAAAAAAAAAAAAAACACCCCACTATTAGTAATCCACCAACAATTTATTCCAATTAGTTTGTACCGAAAACATTTTCAATTTTGATATTTATATCAAAACATTTTTAGTTTACTAAAAAATTTCAGTCTTTTAAAAAAAACAATACAGAAAAAAATAATAATAATAATACATCAAACAACAATCAACTGTTTTTTTTTTTTTTTTTTCCGTAAATTTAAATAAAAATTTTTAGTCTTTTTTTTTTTTGAAATTTAAAATTAAAATATAAGAATGTTTAATTAATGGCAACAAAAAAAAAACATTTTTTTGATAGTTTTTACTTAGTTTAATGTTTTTTTTTTAAATAGAAAACAGTTAAAAACGATAATAATAATAATAATAAGTAAAAATTAAATACTGTCAGCCATTATAATTTAAAAAAAAAAAAAATCAATATTAACGATATTTGAAAAAAATTTTTTTTAATTATAATTTTCCGATTCGAAATTTGTTTTTTAAAATATATTTTTCATTAAATTTAATCGTATTATTAAAATAATAATAATAATAATAATACTAAATAATTTATTTTATATTATTAACAAGGGGAAAAGAATTAATTTTTATCTATATATATAATAATTGGGATGATATTCATTTTAAAAAAAAAAGTAATTTCACGAAACCGCTTCCCCTCTCTCCTCCTTCCTCCCCTCCCTCTTCCTCCCCCCAATAAAATGATAATAATTAAATTTTTTTAAAACGTCAGTTTTTCGTTTCATTTTCATTTGAAAAAAAAAAAAAAAAAATTAACATTCGTAAAATTCAATTTTATACGTAATATAATAATTTATGGATATTTAATTTTCTTCTACTAAATTTTTTATCCCTAATTTTTTTTTTTCCCCCGTTCGGCGTCGATATAAAATATACGATTTTGAATTATTTTCCTTTTGTAAAAAGTTTGTTTGTGCGTGTGCGTGTGATGAAATAAAAATTAAAAAAAAGAAAAGAAGAGTAATTTGTTAAATTTTGTTTCACAAAAAAAAAATTAAAAAATCGAATCCTCTCGTGTGTGATTTTCTGTTATTATTATTATTATTATCGCTTTTGAACACGATAACATTTTGTGTACTTGTTTGGAGTTTTTAAACATTTATTCCAGGTCTCCTTTACTCGATTCCTTAGGAATAAGTGCTCGAATATCGGAGGTGCTATTTCCGGAGAATGTGGCAAGGTGGATGGCATGGATTCCAGTGCTGCTCCCACGATGATCGGAATAGTTTCTGTCTTTACTCCTCACATCCTGGCTATTTCAACCTTTTGCCAACTTCTTTGGCTGCCTGTTGTTTTTTCCACCGGAATTATGTCGCAGGATGATATCCGGTTCGTTAGCTGTCACAGTTCTGTCAGTGTGGATTTGTTGATCATACAGATCTGTGTACGAACCCACTTTCGTAACCGGGGTTGGAATGTGGTTGTACCATTCCTTGGGTAATCCATCCATTCCATATTTTCGGTAGATATTCCAATGAAGATATTGACAAATTTTATTGTGCCTCTCTGGGAATTCATGTTTTGCCAGCATCGGACAACCGGAAATTAAATGATGGATGATTTCCGATTATGATTGGCGAAATCGGAATTTGAGAATTACCTCCTCTTAATTATAGATCCTTATTAATGCCTGATCTTGTGCAGCTGTTTTAAACGCTATTATTATTATTATTCATTCATTCATCATTTTCTAAAACATTTCGAGGTTTCGATTTTATTTGAATTTTTCTTTTTCCACCACCTTGTAATTTATGAATTTAAAAAAAAAAATTTTCTACGCGTTCATTTTAAAATTATATATTTCCACCTTACATACTTCCACCCCCCCCTCTTCATTTCCCTTCGTTGGAAAAAAAAAATAAATAAATAAATAAATGAAATAAAAAGTATAAATTTTGTAAAATGTTTAATATTTGATTTATTATCGACTTGTTTTCCATTTAGGACTACATGAAATATTTAATTTAAACTGAGAAAAATAAGAAAGAGAGGATGGGTGGTAGGTTAGGTGAGGTAGGGAGGTAGGGAAGGAGAGGGAAGGGGGAAAGAGGAAGAGAGAGAGAGGGGGGGCTCGGCTCATAATGACAATTTAAAAAAAAAAAAAATTAATAATTAAATATGAACCTTCGAAAAGATTTTCAATTTTACTTTAAAATTAATTTAAAGATGCTGCTGACGGCAAAAAGGAGAGAAAGGAGAGGGGGGAAAAAAGAAAAGAAAAGAAAAGATAGAAAAAAAAAATTTTAAATAATTTATGAGGAAAAGCAGAAAATCGGACAAAGCAAAGCCTTCTTGAATAATTTGACACGTTTTCATTCTTTGCATAACTTTTTTTTTTTTTTAAATATTTTTGACACATTTTTTTTCCCTTTTTTTCCCTTTTTACCCTTTTTTAATCCTTTTTTCATGTTTTATCATTATTTTTTTGTGTTTACTTATTTGTAAAAATAA